>NC_134404.1:103687736-103987736 GCF_038048845.1 Mixophyes fleayi | reverse complement strand
TGGGCAGTGTCTTGGTTTTGCACCGATGTGTCTAGATGAGGCCTGAACAACCTGTGACTCTCCTGGTGTTGTAAAACTACAGACCCTAGAATGCTTTACCAGCCAACAGCTGCCAAGGTATGCTGGAAGAGCCACAGGTTGTCTAGACCTGGCCTAGATTATCCTTCTAGTGCATCAAGAAGCGTGCCTAAGTTTGCAAGGAAGCAGGAAAATCTGAAGGGTTGCACTGTGCAAAAGTGACATCAAAAGTCCAACCTGCCAACACTGTAGAACCACCTCTATCATTATCTAAAACATTTCTAAAATACTACTCCGTTTAGCCTCATTTATGGCTCCAGTTAATTATGAGAGTGAGGAGACATTGTGATTGTGTTTATTACTCGTGTGTCAGGTTTGTACACGAAGGATGAGTGAGATCCTGAGAACTGGGTAATCCACAAGGAGGTGACTAGGCAGAGATCAGAGATATACAGCATATACAGTAGACGATAAACCACAGCTATTACCACTTGGAGGGTGGAACGGATCAGCGAGGTCAACGGTACATGTAAAGTAGATAGCAGACGATGATCATAGCAATTACCACTAAGGAGTGGAACATGGATGCAGACCTCAATGGAGTACACGGTATGCAGCAGATGATGAACCACGGCTATTACCACTTGGCGGTGGAACGGATCAGCGGAGGTCAGCGGTACATGCAGAATAGATAGCAGACGTTGATCACAGCGATTACCACTACCGAGTGGAACAGGTGAGCAGAGATCAGCGGTATCCAGGTTATGCAGCAGATGGTGAGCCACAGCTATTACCACATGGATGTGTAATGGATCAGCGGAGGTAAGCGGTGCATGCAGAGTAGGTAGCAGGGGTAGATACAACAGAGAGGAGGAAGCTGTTTCAGGCCAGGTGAAGACTCGAAGAATCAGCAGTAAAAATGTGAGCGAAGGAGCCTTATAAAGGAGTACTGAGCAATGGCTAGACAGGCCATAACACAGGTGAAGCATAGCATAGGTGCAGACTGCTGCTGACAGCATGCACAATGAGAAGATTTAATGTGAGGGTAGGTGAGCTGAGGCTCGGGTGGAGATACCCAGAGAGTGGTGTGTGACATTGTGTAACTTTTGATAGTGAAGTTTTTTGTTTTACATTGTGCAAAGTGTGGCAAGAAATTCACTTCTGAAGTGCTACAGGAAGGCGCAAAATACATTCTTTTAAAGGTATAGGGCAACACCCAATCTCTGCCCGTTGAAAGCAAGTGCAATATTCAAGTCATTTTACTTTTACATATTTTTAAGTGGAAACGCTGTGCACTCTTCCATTTAGCAAGGTGTGGACCTAACGTGCCCTTTCTGTCCTTTTATTTCTTTTCCACAAAATGAGATATCTTTTTCTATCCCCCACAAAGCTAGGTGCACCTATGTGCCTCCTCCTTAATTGGCAAAAAAAAAAAAAAAACAACAACCTTACTCCACCCAGTTCCTCCCATTGACCTGTGCAAATTTCTGCTCGCTCACATACGTAGCTATCTTGCTCTGCAATCCATGCTTTGGTAGAAATTTAGGTGCAGCTGTGGTAAGGTCAACTCCCCAAAGCAAGTTTTGCTCTGCATATCAGCTGTTTTGCACTTTAGAAATGACGCCTTCTATATAAAGAGGTTACCAGAGGCTAATAGAAGGTACGGCGGAAGAAAAATGCATACAACTATAGGTATTCTTAACTCCACATATTGATCTATATGCTAAGCTTAATCTAGACTGCTATATATTAAAAAGGGCAGAACCTCGCATCTCTTTACAAAATAAAAAAATCTACTAATATTGTTATTAAACACCAGTTTCAGAGTTTGCAGAATGCACAGTATCTTCCATAAATTGTATAACAACACTTCATAGATGGCTACAATGTTCAAAGGAAATAGCAAGAGCCACTATTCCAGGCGATTCTGGGAGAGCCTCACACTAGATCAGGGGGTAAATGTATGAACGTGCGGGTTCTTCAACACCCGCGTGTTCAGCGTGTTCGGCGATTAAATTTCATGCGGCGCTGCATTGTAAAGGGAAGTTTCCCTTTACAATGCAGCGCCGCTTGAAATTTAATCGCCGAACACACAGGTGTTGAAGAACCCGCACGTTCATACATTTACCCCCTGGTGTGCTTATGTATTACAGATAACATGATAACTTGAATTTGGAATGGCTGGGCTGTCCCAAATAATGTCAAAGTTAGGAGATGCAGTTCATGTATAAATTAGTGCTTTAGAACATAGCAATTAACATCCAGAGTGCAGTATTCACTTGTTAGTCAGCATACAGTAATGGAAACATAATGTTGCAAAATGGGCTAAAGCTACTGTACAATAAATGTTTGCTTCCATATAAATAATAATCTATGAGAATGGATAGACTCACGGAACCTGGGATGACAACAATGAGTCTGGACACAGATGTACCATTGCGAAGTCTGTAATGGAGTACAGCACCAACACAGCATTGGTGCAAACAGCAGGTGGCTATAGAATGGAAACGAGTAAAGCATTCACTCCTCATAAACTACATCAGCAAAAAATGTTCTTTGACAACAATATATTCTGACATAAGTGAGCAACGCCATGTCTATCATATAGTACAGCACTGACACAGTGGAGTGTAACCACAGGTCCCAAGTAATAAAAACAGGTTCAGCTCCCACTCGGCAGAGGAGATAATCAGCAGCAAGGTTCTTTGAGAAAACAAATTCAAACACACATAAGGGGATTCCAAAATCTGCAATAGTGACTTTCAACAGCAGGTGCCCACTCCTCAGAGAAGATGGTTAGCAACAAGTCTTTTTTGCAATTTTTACTAAATCAAGAATGTAATCAAAGATACACTTGCGCTCTAATCCTTTCTCAGGAGAATAGAAGTGCCTTAGTAGCTGCTTAGCAAATGGGGGATGAGCATGCCCAAAATAAACCCTAACCACAATAGATAACCAAATAGATCCTTGCAAGCGCTAGCTAATAACTCCCACATTAAATAATGAATATATGCAACATAGTTAACAACCCAATCTAATCATGCAATGCTGTGATCTGTGTATTGACTAGATCATACCTTGAGATATCAATGGTTTTAAATTTAAAAAAGATGTGACCAAAGAATTAGATATAACTTAGTCATGCATATGAAATATTAAAGGCTATAATCTAATTGTGAAGATTATTATTGTGTAGATCAACAAATAACTATAAATGATTCCAAAACGACAATACACACTGATCTCAGAGTGACAGGCGGACCAATCAGTACATATACAAATCTGCAATAATGAACATAATATAGAATAGTCCTATAATCAATGAAAATAAATCCAAAAATTCTCATAAATCGGTCAATATTTGTTGCCACTTTGTATAGTCTTTTTCCCCACTTTTTCCTTTTCTTTTTGTGGTAAATGGGTAAAAAATAATATTCTTTTGTGGTTAGAAAATAAAGTACCTTAGTTAGTTGACCCTTCAGAGATGTATGTGGGTATGGTAATAAAAATAACATTAAAGTTGATTGTGGATGAGATATACCAAATAACAGACAATAAAACTAACAAAACAGAGAATTCAGTCTATCCTGAGCGTCAGCATGTGCACGCTTTATTTAATCCAAGTGTGGAAGATAGGTGAAAGTCAATGCTGACAATGTAGTATTAATATTTGTAAGAGTGAACTGGCATCTGTATACTCCTATGCTGATCCATCTTTCATGCTGAACCACCGTGTTGTTTTTGTGAGTGCAAATTTTGTTATTTTAACTAATAAACCTAAGTGTGACATACTTCACTATGGTTATCCCTCCTTTTATATGTGTGATGTGGGACATATCCCACCAACATTACAACTAGGCAGACATTAGGAAGATCCCAATAGACCGCAGGGAGGACATTGAAGTGGTCTAATCGAGTGGGACCACCCCAACAACAAGCCCATATCAAGAGTGTCATCACCACTAACCATGTTGGCATCAATTAGGATCACTGTGAGCACACATTCTGTTTTTTGTTTTTGCTACCTAAGAATAACATACTTCACCATTACTCTATTACTTCTCCTTTTTCCTATTTGTCATCTTTGGTACGTCTCATCCAGCACGGGAGTACATGCCAGGATCACAGCAACAGTCAGTTCAGGTACCTATAAATGTGAATGGTATTTCATATCAAGTCATCTATATTTCTCTTTGCCTGAACTTACATCACCAAGTGCTTTTCCTCTGTGTTTCAGTTTTTACATATATACCACAAGGCCACATAATATACCATTCCGGAAGGGCACCTCAAGCACATAGCCTGGAACACACATCTATAAGGAACACGACCATCTCACAGGACAGTCACTGGACGCACAAGTGCCTTTTTGACTTTAAGAGGCATTTAATGACATTTACAGCATTGACATCATTAACTTTACTGTCAGGTTAGCTCACGAATAATTGAGTGAGATCCTGCTGTCTCAATGAGTATTGACTAAACTTCCCTGGAGGTGCGGAGTCTAACAAAATGGGAGGTATTTGCAAGTGATTCCCACAAGGGAATATGGGCTTCTGCGGCTCCCAGCTTGCAGGTCGCGGCCCTCCAGGAAAGCTCCCAATGTGACAGCTGAGAACAAGTTACAAAGCAGAGGAATGATCCAATTCGGGCATCACATGGTGGTAGCAAAGATTACCATTTTATTATAAAACATTAATACAAGAGTTGAATACAGGCTTGAGTAATTTGCAAATGATGATCATGAAGACATGCAGGAATAGTAACTTTCAGCAACATTCATTAATACAAGCTGCACATGCAATAATCAGATTCTCCATTAGTAGTAAACTTGAAGCACAAGAATCAAAGTCCAAAACATACTCAACCACGGTAGACTCAGCTTGATACGGATTATGGAGCTGATAATAGTAATCAACAGTGCAGGTCACGTAGATAATAGATGTAGATCATAACATTTACCACAGGTAGTGGAACAGGTATGCAGAGATCAAGACAGTCCAGCATCCAGCAGCAATGACCACACAGCAGCGAGGAACACAGCAGCTTGCCACGGATTGTGGAACAGATAACAATAGTCAGCAATGCAGGTCAAGCAGATAACAGGTGTAGATCATAGCGTTTACCACGAGCAGTGGAACAGGTATGCAGAGATTTATGAAATCCAGCAAACACCAGCGATGACCACACAGCAGCGATGAACACAGCAGCTTAGCACGGATTGTGGAACAGGATATGCATCAGAGCAGGCATAGAATCAGGTCAGGTATGACTTGAAGAACCAGCAAGAAAAAGGTAAAAGGAGGGGCCTTATAAAGGGAGGCTGACCAATAGCAGAACTGACAAACACACAGGTGAAGTAATCACAGGTACAACCATGGCTGATAAACTGACTAAGAGGAGAGATTTAAAGTGATAGTATTTGTGACTCAGGTGGAGATACCCAGAAAGCAGAGTGTGACATTTACATCCTCTTAGCTATAGCCCACATTTAGTGATTGTAGCGCTTGAGGATATTGTATTTATAAGGTCCTGGATAGCCCTTACCTCTAGCTGCTGTTACTATTCCACCTGTCCCAGTCACAAGGTATTGAGCGTGGATACCCCCTTTTTTGTAAATGTTTGTAATTACCCGCTTCCTATTGCTGGTGAGTCGCAAGGGGGGCATGAACCAATGCATTTTGTCACTTGTCATGTGACACACACCTCCCTGAAGAAGTCACAAGACAAGTGACTATGCGTTAAACTACATTGCCGGGCTTAACCTAGCCGCCAATCTAGCAAAATTTTGTGAGCCATGACTTCTAGCACACTTCCTAATAATATATGTCATCCAAGGCCTCTTAGCCTCAGATGCCATTACAGCTGAGTTTGTGACAGTCTAAGTGATGTTGAACAAGAGCTGACATTCCATGCCTTGGGGATAGCCACTATTACTCTTTTCCTCTACACTGTCAATTGTAGCATTTACCTTAATTCCCCAGAATCAGGTCAATCCTACATGGCACTAATAACCCTTGTCCCTTCCTTTATCTCTGTGCAGATTAGCGTGATTTTTACTAATCTTACACTCAGAAGTCCACCTAGGATGTCACTTGACCGCAAGTCCATCCCTGTATCTTGGCTGTAAGTTCTCTGCTCAGTCTACATATAGTTGACTACACGTAAGGTCAAGATAGGTTTGAACTTGAACTCAATTAGGACACTGATTACTCTCCAACTAGCTCCCCGGATCTCAAATAAGGTTAGGTGGTTAAACTACTCGATCTCTGTATTTCCAACTCTATCTCCGCCAAAAAGGATCATTGCTTTCTCATCATTCCCAAACCTCACTGGACTCTTGGAGATAACACAGACTATATTATTATTGCTTGTAATTGAATGAGGTAATCTTTTATATCCTCCTGCCACTATCTAATAATCCCTCCCCCAGCAGTCACCTTTAATATTAGTCACAAAGCAGTGCTCAGACAAGGGTGTTACACTACTGTATCGTACATTGCTGGTAGGGATCATTTTATAATGTTGGATTTGCACTAAACCACAGCAATTAGCTTTAAACTTTATAGTGTAAGTTAGACAATAGAAGCAAATGTCTGACTGGTTGCTTTGGTTTAGTGCCAGTTTTGAACCTAAAGGCAATCTTTGTAAATAGTATAGAGTAGTCATGTCCAGACTACTACGTGTTTGTCCATGCATACACATAATGATATAATGGACAGTGTGCGCACTGTCCTCTGCCCATAGTATTGGAGTCCAGCTGTCACTGACCGCTCCTGAATTCTGTGCATTAACGAGTGTTCGCACCATTACATAGGTGGTAAACTGCAGTGTGAAAAAAGGCTGCAACTTACATCTTTGTTTGTCAGCGTTAACTGAATAGCAATTGTTAACCTAAACAACAACCTTTTCTTTCATGGGTACAATATAAAGATATGTGTGTGTGAATATATGTAACAAATACAGAGCTATGCTATAGTTTAACCTTGGTTCTCAAGAGGACAGATGTTTTATCTATGCTTAATGATCTGCCATTTTCCAGTAGTATATGGTAAGTGGACAATATTCAGATCCTTTTTTATCTATATATATGTTTTGTTTTATTATGCTTCTTAGCTGTGCAAGCTAATTTTATTATTTACTGCACATGTCAATATTTTTGGTAAAGGTATATAAACCCTGCATAGTATATTAAACAGGATGGGGAGTCCATGTCAGAGTGTTCTGATGAATTAATCTGTACTTTGCTTTTAATTAGGGATGTGCACCGGCGACTTTTGGTGTCTCGTGTTTTATGTTTTGGATTCGGATTTGCTTGAGGTTTTGGGTTCGGATTTGTCTCGCAAAACACCTGCCGAAAGGTTTTGGTTCGGATTTAAGGTTTTGGATTCGGATTTTTTTTGAAAAAAGCATATGAAAAGCTTATTTTCACTCCTACGCTATTATTAACCTCAATAACATTCAATAACAATCATTTCCACTAATTTACAGTGTATTCTGAACACCTCACAATATTGTTATTAGTCCAAAACGTTGCAACGAGGTATCTTTCTGGACTGCGTAGTGGAGTGGTCCCCACAATATAATAAGAAAACCATCAACTGGGCTTAATCGCACCAAAAAATGTACCTGGACTGCGTAGAGGAGTGGTCACCACAATATAATTTAAAAACCCTGAACTTGTATGAATCGCACCAAAAAATGTACCTGGAGTGCATAGAGGAGTGGTCACCACAATATAATTTAAAAACCCTGAACTGGTATGAATCGCACCAAATAATGTACCTGGACTGCGTAGAGGAGTGGTCACCACAATATAAAAAGAAAACCATCAACTGGTCTGAATCGCACCAAAAAATGTACCTGGACTGCGTAGAGGAGTGGTCACCACAATATAATTTAAAAACCCTGAACTTGTATGAATCGCACCAAATAATGTACCTGGACTGCGTAGAGGAGTGGTCACCACAATATAATAAGAAAACCATCAACTGGTCTGAATCGCACCAAAAAATGTATCTGGACTGCGTAGAGTGGTCACCACAATATAATTAATAAAAAACCCTCCACGGGTCTGAATTCCCAAAAAAAAAATTCTGGACTGTGTAGTGGGGTGGCCCCGGTACCCAATTTGATACCGGGGCCACAATATAATTAATACACCCTCAACTGATCAGAATTCCACCAAACAAGTATCTGGACTGCGTAGTGGGGTGGCCCCGGTGCTAAATTTGGTACCGGGGCCACAATACCTCCTCCAAGTTCAAAGTGTAGTGTTTATAACATATTAACACTACACTAATTCTAGCACGTCAATACCTCTTGTTTTAAATAATGACAGGGCATTTAACTTTTGATTTAATTTTTTGAATTTGTTGACATTTTGTTTTACTTTTTGAACATGGCAAACGACTGTTGAATGGTCACATAATGCCAAAAAAAGAGTTGCAAGATGGAATTGTCCTTGGGCCCTCCCACCCACCCTTATGTTGTTGAAATAGGACATACACACTTTAACAAACCAATCATTTCAGCGACAGGGCCTACCAAACAACTGTGGCTGAAATGATTGGTTTGTTTGGGCCCCCACACCAAAAAAACAATTCATCTCTCCCTGTACAAACTAAACAGACTCTACTGAGGAAAGATGTCGTCCTCATCCTCAACCTCTGATTCCTCTCCCCCTACAGTGTGTACTTCCTCCTCCTCACACATTATCAATTCGTCCCCGCTGGACTCCACAACCACAGGTCCCTCTGTACTATCTGGAGGGCAGTGCTGTACTTCATTGAGGAATTGATTATTCATTTTTATAAACATCATTTTTTCAACATTGTGAGGAAGCAACCTCCTTCGCCGCTCACTGACCAGGTTCCCCGCTGCACTAAAAACTCTTTCCGAGTACACACTGGAGGGGGGACAACTCAGGTAAAATAGAGCCAGTTTGTACAGGGGCTTCCAAACTGCCTTTTTTTCCTGCCAGTAACAATATGGACTGTCTGACATGTCTATTTGGATGGTGTCAGCAGAATAATCCTCCACCATTTTTTCAATTGTGACAGCATCCAATGCAGCAACAGTAGACATGTCTGCAATGATTGGCAGGTCCTTCAGTCCGGACCAAATGTTATCAGCATCCCCGCCAGCGGGTCTTTTAGGAAAACTGAGCTTTTTCCTCGCAGCTTTATCCTCCAAATTTTTGTTTTACATTATATGTAGCACAAGAGAGCGTACCCCTGAGCCACACACACTCGGCAAAGCCTTTAAAAATTATATGCGGCACAGGAGAGTACCACTGGACTTATACTGCAGAATCAGTGAACTTTGTAATATTGCAGTACCACTGGTGGACTTATACTGCAGAATCAGTGAACTTTGTAATATTGCAGTACCAATGGACTTATATTGCAGGATTGTTTTTGGATATTTTTTTTTAATTTCTTTTTTTTATAATTTTTTTTTTTTTTATAACTTTTTTTTACATTTTTTATAACTTGGGAATAATGGGGAAATAACAATGCCCTTAGAAGGACAGAGCATAGGACACAGCACCACTGGACTGAACAGGACACAACACAGGACCCAGCAGCATCACTGAACTCAGAAGGACAGAGCCCAGGACACAGCACCACTGGACTGAACAGGACACAGCACAGGACCCAGCAGCACCACTGAACTCAGAAGGACAGAGCCCAGGACACAGCACCACTGGACTGAGCACAGCACAGCACAGCACAGCACAGGATATAGCAGGACAGAGGACCACCTAACACAACCTCCCTCTACCCTGATCAATGCCTGAGTGAAGATGGCGGCGGCCAGCGGGGAATTTATAGAATCCGAGTATCGCGAGATCCGACAACGGGATTATGACTCGGAGCCTCGCTTTCAGTTTTGCAATTGGCGGGAATACCCGGATCTGTCTCGGATCCGGCTCGGATCGGCAAGGTTCGGGTGGGCTCGGATTTCAGATATCCGAGCCCGCTCATCCCTACTTTTAATAATAGAATCTCCGATCATTTTTACATTCTAAACATCTCAATTGCACGACATGTGTCATGTGTGAACCCTAATGGAATTATGCTGTGTCTTCATCAAACATTCACTCAGAAGTAGCTAACTGAGCACGTCCTTATTTGTCTGAATATCTGTGCCACATTCTTAGTCACTAAGGGTCACTCTTGAATATGCATGAATGTGCCCACAGTATATATGCCATTTTGTGAATCATGTGCCCATTTCTGCAAAATGTTGACATTTGCAGGGTTTGCAATATTTTGTATCTTCCCATGGCAGATTATGACATCCCTACACATGCCGACTGGTAGAACTCTCCAACAACTCCAATAAGCAACAATTAGCTTTTGTTTCCCAGTTGAGACATTAAATTAGATTCCAGGGGCTATATTTTTAACCTGCAGGTTTGAAAAAGTGGAGATGTTGCCTATAACAACCAATCGGATTCTAGTTATCATTTATTTAATACATTCTACAAAATGATAACTAGAATCTGATTGGTTGCTATAGGCAACATCTCTAAGCCTGCAGTTTAGTAAATATACCCCCAGAGGTAAAGGAGGCACATTTATAGTGGGCATTCACTGGTTAGTTTATAGCTTTACACTTATTTCTTTCTGCAGAATGTTTTTTACAGGTGCCCAGGAGGTGCCATATTTAGGGGCCATCCTATACTTTCAAAAGCATTTTTTTTAACATGAAAGTTCAATTGAAAGCCCATTTATTGAATATTTATGTAATTAAAAACATTTAAACACTCAAAAGTGATAACTGTAATAGGCAGAGTCCCAAAATTCCCTTAGTCTCATAATTCATTTAAGCTATAAATTATCATTATTGTCGTACATTTGTAAGGCGCCACAGTGCTCCACAGCACCGTACAGTAGGGAAAACAGGACATACATAAAAAGGGACATACAATTTAGACAAAATAAATGCAGACATGAAAAGAAAGGGTTTGGAAGACCCTGCTCATTATAGAGCTTACACTTTAAGACACTTTAAGTGGAAAGGGCCCAGCTGAAACAAATGTGTCTCAGAGCGGAGATTGGGACAAGTGTGAGGATGCATTAGTGTGAATAGTGTTATAAGGGATAAGGTAAGCTGTAAAAACGTGATGGGTTTTCAGAGAGCGTCTCAAGATTTGAATGCTGTGGGAGAGCCTGCTTGAGCATTGTAGGAAGTTCCATAAGTGGGTAGCAGTATGGGAGAAGGGGTGGTGTTGATGAGGGCTTCGTAGGAAAGGGTGAATAATTTGAATTTGATTCTGGAGGACACAGGGAACCAATGTAAGGATTTTCAATGTGGCGCAGCAGATGTGGAGTTGTGAGAGAGGATGATCAGTCTTACAGCAGCATTTAGGATGGATTGAAGTGTGGATATATGGGTGTAGGGTATGACAAATAGCAGGAGGTTGCAGAAGTCAAGTCCGGAGAAGATGAGAGTATGGATAAGAGTTTTGGTATGTTGGGTATGAAAATGGAGTATTCTGGCAATGTTTTTAAGGTGGAGGAGACAGGACTTGGAGATGTGAGGAATAACGCGGAAGGCAGAGTCAAGTGTGAAACCAAGGTAGTTGCCTTAGGAGACTAAGGAAATAGTGGTGTTATTGACAGTGAGGGAGTTTTGAGGGGAGGATGTGACTCTGACAGGAGGAAAGATGATAAGTTCTGTTTTGGAAATGTTGAGCTTTAGGTAGCATTGGGTTTTCCATGTGTAGATATCAGAAAGACAATTGGTTACATGAGATAGTAAAGAAGGGAGGATGTTGCGTTAAGAGATATAGATTTGGATGTCATCAGCATAGAGGTGGTACTGGAGGCTGAATGAGTGAATTTGTTCCCCAAAAGGTGTGCAATGAAAGTTGCATTAAAACTGCAGCATACTTTAGCGATGCATTTTTAACATGCGTTACATGCGCTTTTCATGTGTTGAGCTTTCACCAATACAATCAACTGTACTATTATAGCATGTAAACGTAGGATAAATAGACATGCTGACTATAGTCATAGTCAATTTTCAAAACGGCATTAAAATTGGGAAAAGCAATGGTAGTAATAGCCCCATTGACTCTTGTGTATACTTTTAAAGAGTTTTCATGCATTTATTAATGTGCGAAAAGTGCAAAATAAAGCAGTTAGGTGGCAATAGATCATCAGCAAAACCTTGGTTTGTAATACTAATATAAATTAGTTAGGAAGTGCTTTACTTTTTGAGGTTAGTTCCATTTTAAGCTCTCAGCCAATAATCTGCTGGTAAAAGTAATACATTTATTTCTGCAGCATGTATATCGATATACAGATTAAACACAAGTAAAAGAAGTATTATGAGAAGTGGTTGCATACAAGTAGTTATTTAACACAGATCTTATAATTTAGAAGCTCTTTAGAATGTATAACTGCGAAAAGCTTTTTAGGTCACTGCAATATCACAAATCACTATATGTGAGCAAATTATGTTACATAAATGTAACATATGATTATTTAAAGCCTATGCAGACTGTCAAGTTATCCTCAAATCCTTAACGTTGTACTTTACTTGGCTTTTATCCCAAGCAGTTTAAATCCTTCATCTGTACTTTAGTTGGCACTAAAATTCCCAGGCAAATTCATGCGCTTACTAACTTCTTTATCGAAAATTATCACTTTTTTCCCCCATAGGTTTTTAACCAATTGATTAACATGTTTTTTTTTATTTTATTTCCGAAAAACTATTACAGTGATATATAGATGCTTTACATCATTGTCAAGGGTGAGTAAACTTTATAAAATGCTTAACGGCTGATATCTTTTCCTTATCTTATACTCTTACCCATTTAAATAGAACCATAAAATAAAACACAGACAACTTAAATGTGGCGTAAGCAAAGGAAATTTATTGTAAGGTACAGTGATGGAGAAAGAGAGCAGTCAGAGTAGACATCTGCCAGGCAAACCAGGATGCCCCAGCATTTACCATGGGACATCCGCAAACGGGGAACAACCAACACACCCCAATGAGGTGGAGGGGGAATACACAGGAAAAAAGGTAAGGACTAAGAGGAGGAGGAAAGGCAAGGGGGAGGAAGATACAAAAGGGGGAACAACGGAGGGAAAAGGGGAGGGAAGATACGGCACGTACAGAAGGGGTGTTACAGGCAATTCGAACAGGCACAGAGGGAGAGATTAACGGGGAATAGTGAAATATTCAAAATAAGGATTATAGGGGAAAAGAAAACAGAGAAGGAACAATGAAGAAAATTAGAGGAAGGAAAGCACACACTGCAGATTATACAGTAAGGTGACAGAAAAGAGAGGCGATACTTATCTGTGCAACGTCCAGCTGCACAAGAGACTGTTTCTTCTCCGCCCATCCCAAATATAGCTTCCATAACCCCTCCCCATGACTCAGATCGGTGACCTTCCACAGACAAAACTATTAACCCCCAAAGTACCAATACAGTCCAATACAGCCTTAGCTTTTAAAATCCTTCGAGCTTAAGTTCAGCCCTCAGTTCCTATAACCATAGGAACCAATGTGACTGCAACAGTATGAGGCATGTAGGAGTGTTCCTGGCCCTCATGCCATCTGTGGTGGCTGTTCTTGCCACCTTTCTCCTGCTCAGGTCCAAATTTTTGGAGAGACCGCCTTAAGTCCAAACTTAGGTGACAGAATTGTTGGAGCGGCATGGTGTTCATTAAATTACTGCTAACAGTTTGTAATTCATTTTTCTTGTTTCAATTGTATATGTACTAAAAGTACTGGTATATGATCATTTTAATTACTTGAAGAATAAATTTATTTATTTAGTTACTACAGAGTAGGAGTTGGAAATATTGAACCCTGAGATGATGGGATCACGTAAAGGGCCAGTGGAAGTACTCGAGGCACCTCAGGTGCTGTCTCACTCAAGCGCTCTGACCCTCGCTCCCCTTCATTGCTGTGAAGCTTCTTACCTATGAAGCTGTTGGCTTCTGGTCTGCTGTGCCAGGCTGGGAGTGTGGCGCTGCACTGTGATATCATACTTTCAACCAATCACTGACTTGGAAGATCACAAACTGGTAGTTTCAGAAGTAAGAAACAGGCAGTGGGAGCTGAAGTTAATTTAAATTATTAAAAATACTCCTTCTTCCCCATCATCAGTCACTGTTCAAAGGCAGTGTGTTTTATTTAAATCTCCAGTGCCACACAAATAATGTGGGACGCATGTGCGCCACTAACGTAAGCATTAAAGTGCATGCAAAGCGTATCTACATCATATGTTTAGTCAGACACATCTTAAGATGATCCAGCTGTACATCACTATCACTACACACACACACACACACACACACACACACAGAGACTAAGGTCAATTTGATAGCAGCCAATTAACCTGTTAGTATGTTTGTGGAGTGTGGGAGGAAACTGGAGCACCCGGAGGAAACCCACGCAAACATGGGGAGAACATACAAACTCCACACAGATAAGGCCATGGTTGGGAATTGAACTCATGACCCCAGTGCTGTGAGGCAGAAGTGCTAACCACTAGGCCACCGTGCTGCCCCTAGCATGTGCATGAGGCTTACTTCATGAGTGTGTATCCTTACATCCCACGATAGCATAATTAGTAGCAAATGCAAGAGTCACGTTACCCTAATTGTGCACAATCTAATAAGATAATGAAGTGTCATATGCACAAAAGAGAATATTGTCTTGACCGTTATTAATTAATGTGAAAGTTGCATTTACCATATAAAATAATATTAAACATCACACACATAAAATACAATTAAATTAAATACAAACATCTGTTGTTTTTCTCTTTAAAAAATCTACTGCAGTTCAAATGGAAATATCAATTAAGTAACGTGAATAGATGGTTTTGACTTCATATAATATAGCAGCCACACTCAAACTGTTGCCACTCTCTAAGTCCGCCTAATGGTAGCACCGGCCCTATAAAGTATGTATATACTGCATATGTATGGAGAGAGAGAGAGAGAACGCATCAAGTGGCCAATTGGGGTAATAACTTTAAACTCAGTCCAGATCTTCCTTCACCTTCCTTTCAATCAGTGATGCGATTAATTTTCCTCTCCTTCCTCCAAATATACTGTCCTCTTTGTCAAGGGTTCACTCCTTAATGTACTAACAACAGAAAGAGGGAAACAGTGACCCATACTTGGCAACATTTAAAAACTCCTACCTTCTGGTGGGGAGGTCGCGTGGCCAGGGTCAGATTAAGGGAATGAAGGCCCCGGGCTAAGGGTACTGTGAGGGCCCCCCCAGTGAGCCCCTCCTATGAGCTCCCCCCGTGAGGCCGCTCCCTCCCCCGCTTATCTCCTATTCCTGGCTGCAGGCGTTCTTCCACTCCCTGTAGTGCTTCGGCGGCACGCAGTAATCTCCTTCCTGAGGAGATCTCGTGAGAATGTGACTATGAGGAGATTATTGCGTGCCACGGATGGACTACAGAGACAGCAGGTAGCTAATAGCATAACATTTGCTGTTAGCTGCCTTCCATTCTCTATGACCAGCTGACAGTCGGAGCTAGGGGCGGGGACGCCCCCAACCCGATGAATAGTGCTGACGGCTGCGCCACAGCTGAGCAGCTCTAAAGAAAAAAGCAAAAAAAACCCAAGCACTTTCAAGGGCCCCCCAGATGCCTGAGGCCCCTGGGAGGGAGCATGGTGATGTGATCACCACGAGCCATCGCATAAATTACAATGCCTCAATTAGCCACATTGCGCAATAGGGGCGGGGTTATTATGATTTAATTTCATCAGCAAGTCCTGCCTCCTCCCACTTCAGAAGTGAAGTGGGTGGGATTGGGGAGGGAGGCCTGCTCTGCTGAAATTTGTGAGTCTCCTGGACAATCTGGGAGAGTGGGCAAGTATGCAGTGACCTGGGACTCAGGCCCACAACAAGACTGACACATTCATAGTGCCTGCCACCACGTATGCTTTACAACATTAGTCAATAACTGAGTTGATAGGTGATTTCAATTTATTTTAGCCCGACTAATGCTGTTAAACAACTTGCATGTTCAGAATATTTTTGCCAAAGTATCTAATATAATATGTAAAAAATAATATCTTAACTATATAGACATATTATACATTCTATTGTAGTGGAACTCTGCAGCATATTACTATTAAAGTATATAGTAACAATTTTTTTTTGGAGAGCTCAGATATCAAACCCGATAACTACTGAATTCTGTATTTGTTTTCACCATTAAAGGCTTTGCCTAGTCAAAAGAATTTTTCAAGCTGTACATGTGGGGAAACTATGGAAATAAAGGAAAACTACTTATCCAAATGTCATTATAAAATAGTCATAGTCCCCTTAGATTGTACGCTCCTTTGAGCAGGGTCATCTCTCCTCCTGTTTTCACCACTTTTAACTCTGCTCTCCAGCTACCTTGCCCTCCTCCTCTAGGACCTTCTTCTCCCCGTTCCCTCTTGCTCCCTCCTCTCCACTCTGGGGGGTTTCCCTGCCATCCGTGCCCTCTTGGGCTCCGCGGTATGCGGGACCTTCCCCTCTCCCCTCCCCCGCCCCTCTAGCTGTGCTTTGAGCTCACTGAGTTACTGTGCATTTTGTTTACTGTATCGTGCTGTCTCACCTTTGTATTGTAATTTTGTTTGTCCCTGTACGGCGCTACGGATACCTAGTGGCGCCCTATAAATAAAAATTAATAATAATAATAATAATAATAATAATAAATAGTCGTAGACCTAGTCATTTATCCAGGGGAATCTCTGAAAGGGAACCAGTGTCTTGGTACAAATCAAAGGTGAATGCACCAGGCTGAGCTGTTGGAAGTGAAGGTGTGTCTCATTTTCCTTCACCATCCTTTCTGTGATTTGTTTACGGTCTGTCTTTTCCCTTCATCTTCACTATGCCATATTTTGCTTTTCTTTGGCTGTATACAGCCTATCTCCTCCATGAGGCGTCTATGCATCAATGAGATGCGGTGTAACGCCTGTGGGAAACAGGACAGATGCACACATATAACCTACCTTACAGACGATGGTCACCTCCTGTCTGCTTCCGAGTCACCCCACCCGCTCTCCTATCCCAGCAGACAGCAACCGAACCTCTGTCACCTCACTCCACTTCCCTCTACGGAAGAAATAGAAATTAAGGCCGTGCCTACCAGGAAAGGACTGTCCCAGACCACGGCAATAAGCAGAGACACTCAAGTCAATCTCCCTTGCCACCACTTTGTTTCACTCTTGCCAAGGGCGCGGGACTACGAGTACTTGAGACCAGGGACAGTCCCGCCTCAAGTACCCCACTCACCTCTCGGTGAGGGCCTAACTAGAAGGAGGAATAGAGCGTTATACTCACTGGGCACTCCAATTTCAGGTCCCTGCTCTCCTGCTCCTCTCCGTCACCTGTGAAAGACAGACACAACACAGCCTCTCTCTACTCTACCAGTGAGGCTAGTATGTACAACCCACACAACTGACACTAACTAACAACAGGTGGCCCGACCCTAAAACAAACTACTAACTAATGGTCAGGAACGCAACTTACTGTAAACTGGGTGTATTGTACTTCCTAAGCCTCCCCCCCTGCCAGCCGGTGTTCACGTTTTACTCCGGAGGGCTGATCCTAAAACCCTCACCCAGGTCGTACCGAGAACACTATCTTCTAACTATGGGGCATTTACGGAATCCTAAGGACCAGTCGCACGTGGCACGAATGAGGCCCACTGGAGCAGCGCACCACCGGAGTGTCAGCTGCCGCATGGAACCACCAGTCGTCACTAAGGGAACTCAAAATGGCTGCCTTCACTCAAGCAGAACACCGTCCCAGTCCGGAACCGCCAGGGACCCTGCCGAAACTTATGACTGGAACACCCAATTGGAACCATGAGACTGATTGCTGGAATTCAAAAGGGCTGTGCTGCACTGCCAGTGAGGTGCCCAACCACCACCTCTGGAAACCAACGTAACCCCAGGGACCTAAGGGACGGAAGACTACTGTGTGTTCTTCCCTAACTATGTGTATGCTCTTAACTACACCTTGTCCCCACAGATACAGATTATATCAGGAAAGCAGTAAGGAAACAAGAGCCTACCTTTAATGGGGGCCTGAAATCTTGCACCTGTAAAGAAACACACACAGCATAAACAAAATATAATGCACAATACAATATTCGCCGCACAGGTGGAATAAGACTCCTATGGTATCTGGCAGGCTCACCACATAAACACACACCTGCTATCTAACCAGATGGTTTAGTATAGCACTAACAGGAGCCTTCTGCTCTACTGCTACCTAGGACTATCACCTAGCGTACTTCCCACACACTGGGACTGCACCCTTTCTACTCAGGGCTCTCACGCCTGCTACCTACAGGGCCTGGTGCCCTCCTTACCATGGGCTCTCTGTCCAGCTAACTACAGGGCCTTGTGTCCTGGCTATGGGCCTTCTGCCCATCTGCCTTGGGCTCTGAGCCCACTAACTAGGGCCTTGTGCCCTTTATACACTACAGGCTTTAAGCCCTCTAACTACCTACTAGGGACTTGTGCCCAATTGCCCTGGACCTGGTGACCCTAACTGTTGCCACGGGCCTAGCACCCAACTGTGCCCACGGGTCTTGTGCCCGACCTAAATGCTGAGATTATACTTACCTGCTCTGCGAAGGATACTCAGCTTGACTCGCAGTCTCTTTTCCGGGTCTGCCTCTTCTTCTCTTCGGCACGGGTCTTCCGGCGATCTTCTGGGTGGGGGCGCTCTTAGCCCTTGCAAGGGCTCCCCGCCGATGTCTCCGCTGCTTTCTTTCAGTGGCAGGGTAGCTCCTTGCCCTGATAAGGGCACTTTGCCACTTCCGCCGTCTTGATCTTGATCTGGCTCTCCAGACGTCCCACGACGTTCTCCAGTCTCTCCGCCGACGAACTACTAACAAGATGGCGCCGCCCGGTGGCTTAAATAACAGCCGATGCGACGTCATCACCCGTCGCCGCTGCAAGCGTTCATTGGCTCGCCGCGGCGCCGATAATTTAAACGACCGGAGGTGAGCCAGGATTGGCTCAATCATCCAGCCACCGATTGGCCGGCAGGGGGAGGTGAGCCCTTATTGGCTCATCCTCCCTCTGCTGACAGGCCCTGCGGAAGAAGAGGAATACTCACAATCGCTGGATCGCCGGAACGGTAAGTTGATTTCCTCTTCTTTCTTCGCCCTCTTCCTGGGCACAGCGGGGCACATCTTTACAGCGGTACAGCTAGATATGCAACGCTGAAAACCGCTGCAATGCATATTTAGGTACAGCTAAGATGCACCATGCCGGGGCTACTCTAGGGGCCCTGACGAAGTGATCCCTATGATGCGATCTTTTTTTCCTATTTACCGGCCACTGTACTGGATTCTGCAAAGCCAAAGAGGTTTCAGCAGAATCCCAGAGAAAAATACAGAAAACGCCATCCTGAGATGGCGATATCTGTCTGCACAATGCATAGTTTATCAAAGCTTGATGTATTGCAGAACATCGCAGTCCCCAAAGTAATCTATGGGGACTGCGATGCAGAACAGTATTTGCCTAAACGGAAATTTCTTGTGTGTACCCGACTCCAGTACTCCTATATAATGTTACTGCCTCACTCTCTTCCTGTGTCTTTTCTTTGTCCCTCTACTTTGTGTTTTGTTTGTGTTCACCTTTAACCCCCTCCTGAAACCTCTGTTTTTTCTGTGCTCTCCTCTCCCCATTCTCTCTTGATTGTGTCATTCTGTGGTCAGAGGCAGAACTACTGTAGTAGCAGTGAATGAAGCACCTATGGAACCTGCAGATGGAGGGGACCCTCCTCCTCTGTCAAAGCTATGTGTATGTTTTTTTTTTGTGTTTTTGTGTTTTTGTTTTACTCTTTTTTAATCCCCTATCCATGCAGCACTTGCTGCCCATTGCTAGGGAGGCACTGGGTAAAATCAGCACCTTGACTTACTTATATAGGGATGATTGTACAATGGGCATTGGCAGCCCTGGGGAGACAGCTTCTAAATAACACTAGTAAATGAAAGCACACTTGTTGGTATAGACAGCACCCGGCGCTTCCTGTGTAAAGGAACTGTGTTGAGTGGCAAGGCAGAGGTGAGTATTTTGAGGACAGGTGTAGAGATCTGCACACAGGTAGGCTTCCAGCTGTTATGGCATCACAACTACCAATACTGCCTCTCCATCATGGTTGGCAGGACACACTAGGACTTGTAGTTCCACAACAGTTTGATAGTTAAATTCAGCTTCCAAGCTACAGTAAGATAAATCCTGTGGTTTGTATCTGAAACCGCACCTGAAGTGTGGTGATTTGCAAACCAGACAACAAACCGCAATTTGATACATCCCACTCTCAATGTCTTATGTTCCTTTTATTGAGGAACTTATGTGTTAATCATTGGTCTGGCTGTGTATGATATGATATATGTATATTAGTGTACAAATGTTCTGTAGCTACAATTAAATCAGTCAAGTGTACATCTGTATATAATACAGAAAGGTAGTAGTATTTGGCATTTTAATACTGTACGTTCTAATGTGTCACTTAAATAATATGTATATTATTCCAAAATTAAAAATGTACAAACTTGTTAAGTGAAGGTAGTTAAATTTTTTTTTATAAAAAAACCCCTATTTTTCAGGATTGATTTACTTTTAAACTGATATACGGTGGTGCTGGGTGGTAATGGTATATGAAGCTCTGGGAACTTATTATGAGTGTAAACACGTAGGGCCTGATTCATTATGGATCTTAACTTGAGAAACTTTTTATTTCAGTCTCCTGGACAAAACCATGTTACAATGCAAGGGGTGCAAATTAGCATTCAGTTTTGCACATAAGTTAAATACTGACTGTTTTTCCATGTAGCACACAAATACTTGATATCTTATTTGTACACTGAAATTTAAAATTGATATTTGTGTGCTACATGAAAAAACAGTCAATATTTAACTTATGTGCAAAACAGAAAACTAATTTGCACCCCTTGCATTGTAACATGGTTTTGTCCAGGAGACTTAAATAAAAAACTTCTTAATTTAAGATCCTTAATGAATCAGGCCCATGGTTTTGTCCAGGAGACTTAAATAAAAAACTTCTTAATTTAAGTTCCTTAATGAATCAGGTCTCTAGTGAATATGGAGGCCATTGTCATGCATGTTCATGGAACCAACTTGAGATCGTATGAGCTTTGTGAAATGGCACTTTATTCTATTATCAGACTTCTAGACTGTGGCTATAAAGGCACAGGTCGGCAACAATAATCAGTTGGGCTATGGCTTGAACAATGCTCAATTGGTATTTAGGTGCCTGATGTGTGCCAAGAAAAAAATCTCCACAACATTACACCAGCACAACCAGCCTGCACTGTTGACCTAAAGCAGGATGGATACCTGGGTTATGTTGCAGCAGAAATCGTCAGGACAGATAACACTTTTCGCTTCTCTGCCTTTTGGCTAAGATCAAGTGAGTACCTGTCTGAGTAAGGATTCTTGCACCTGAAAGGGCCATGGGAAAGCTTGGTCTGGCCAGAAGGCCGGTGACTTAGAAAGCCTGAGCAGTGCCCTTGGAGTGGTGACCCAGGGGTGTCATAATCACTTGGGGTGTGGGACCCTCACTTGAAACATGGCACGTAGCACGACCTCACTATCTAGTCACACACTGTTCCTTGCGCCGGCCTTTTGGCTAGGCAGGAATAATTTTAACATCTCGGCTGAAAGGCTGGGGCCGTTTTGCACGGCACTATTTTTTTTCCTCACCTGTTTTGTCACTTCACTTTTTTATATGTTTTTTCACAAGGATTTTAGGGGTATGGTCAGGCCCTTATGGGCTCTCCCCCGAAAGATCTAGGGGGGGCTGAGCGGCACTGAGGTTCCGGTCCCCCTGAAACCATCATAGGTCCTCCCCTTAGGGGGTGGACTAGCTGTCAAGCCCTGAGTGAAGTTTCGGCGGATCCCAGGGGCTAAACGGGCCCCCCTAGCCTTGCGGAAAAGTGGGCCTGAAGACCCTTGTGCCCTGAGGGTCCTTATGGATCCAGGGGTCGGGGACTAGGGGCCTTCCTTTCTGGAGGTGGGCCAGTTCTGCATCCCTTGTGCACGTTTTTTGAGTTTTCACTTATTTTTTCGAGCACTTGGGCATGAGAGCACTGATTTTCCAGGCTTTCAATAAAAAAACAAAAAAACCCCACTTTTCCCAATCTTCAACTGTCCAAGTCTGAGCCCACTGTATTCTCAGTTTCCTTTTTTTAGGATTGGAACCTAGTGTGAGCCCATACACTGCTATGCATTCAGAAAAGCTCTTCTGCATACCACTATTGTAATGCAAGTTTATTTGAATCACTCACTTTCCTGTCATCTTGAACCAGTCTGGACATTCTCCTCCCATCTTTCCTAAATTCCGCTCACTGAATGTTTTCTGTTTTGCGCATCATTCTCTGTGAACTCTGTGTAGTCTTGACTTCTGCAACCTCCTGCTATCTGGCATTCCCAACACACGTGTATCCAAACTTCAATCCATCCTAAATGCTAGGGTAAGACTGATCTTCCTCTCTCACCACTTCACATCTACCTCACCACTTTGCAAGTCCCTACACTTTCTACCTATGTCCTCCATAACCCAATTCAAATTACTCACCCTTACCTAAAAAGCCCTCAACAACACCATCCCTTCATTCAGCTCAAATCTCTTATCAAAATACTCTCCCTCCCACCGTCTTAGATCTACCTCTGACCTGCGTCTTGTCTCATCTCTGGTAACCACCTCTTACTTCCGCCTACAAGACTTCTCTTGTGCTGCTCCCCACTTATGGTATTCCCTACCATGCCAAATCAGACTTTTCCACAGCTTTCTGTGAGGAACTTACCTGCCCCAAGCTCTGGTTCTCTTGTTGTGCTGCCACTCTGTTACTTCTGGGCGAGCGGCTGTCCTCTGTGCGATCACATAATCATAAGTAGGGAATTTGAACTCCGCTTTGTTATTTAAGAACTGTTCTGACACTTGTCCAGTGTCAGAGCAACAGGTTATTCACCCCAGCGTCTGACTCCAGCATCTCTCTCTCTCTCCCTGTGCCCTGCCTCCTTGTGTATGACCATTTGCCTGCCTGACTATGTTCCTGAATTCCCCCTGTATTGTGAACCAGACCTTGCTTGACTTTTGACTACAATTACAGATTATTCCTTGTGGAGCAGACAAACAGACCTGATGTATCAGAACTCTGCTTTACCCTTTTTACTATGGCTCCGGATCTCCCCTTATACTTCGCTAACACGATCGGGCATCAGACCCCGGTTATATTCTCTGACTATGGCAAATCGTATCCCTCAGTAATGCCCTATCAGTACATGTACCATTATGATCACAGACCTTCTTCCTGCCAGTGCCTCATTTCTCAGTCTTTTACATCAGAAATGAGAAGATGTTGATAGCCAGAGGGCCAGGAGCTACTCCAGATTTGAGCCCAGATAGGGTTCTATTTCAAGACAAGGTACAAACACAGAACAACACCACACCTCTACGAGTTGTGGGGAGGCCCAAACTTGAATGAGATTAGAATCTAATCAAGAAAATAGCTAGAATTATCTGCTATCTGCCCAAAATTTGACATTAAACCAGGGACCTAGGACCTTCTAGAAAATTAATTAAAAGGATGTTTGTGATGCTTGCCTGTTTATGGCTAACTCTTGGATTTATAAAGATGTGTGGAGCTGGGAACTGTAACAAAGGATGGCTATCAGAGCTGCAGATCTAAAACAAGTGCCAAAGGTTTGTATACATCTCCCCACTGCCAAATGAGCACTCACCAGCAATGTAGATGTAGAACTGTGATGTGACAGCCCTTGAACATACATCAGCCAGCAGTTCCACTAGGCATTGTTGCAGCAAATAGTGTTGGATGGGGGGCAGGGGGGAGCCAAACTCACCAAATTGAACCTCAGAGTGTGCTATTCCCAGGGAGCAGGCAGGCCATGTTAGCAGGCCATGCCTATGTTGTAGTGGATCAGGCCCCAGGTTGTGTGACCGGAATATCTGGTGTTGCTGGGCAGACTGTGGTTTCGATCACACTAAACAACTCATGGTGCTAAGCAGGTAGTAATTAAGCAGAGAGCATCATTATGGCTGCCAGATTGGTTGGGGTTAAGCAGGCTTTGCAGAGCATAATAACTTCAGCCACCATTCTTCCATTTTGTATTTACTATGAAGACTATGGTACACATGTAGTCCATCGTAAGGTAAATTAATATATATTCTGGGACTGATGCAAAATGGGAGTAAAGTACTCTTAAAAAAAGAGCACAGAAAAAAGAGGATATTTCCACCCATATGCAGAGCCGTATCCAGATGTGTCAGCCTCAGATCAGCCATAAATGTGCCTGGTTTAGAACAAGTCACCATCTTCAGCATGTTTTTGCACCTGCGAAATAGCAGTGGACCTACATACACCTCCTAACTGCCGTATATGTGTGTTTCTGCAGGTTTGCATGTGCCACAGTTCAGTAAACATGACTTTACTGTAACCTGGCTATGTTAGACCATCTCTGTCCTTCCCACCTCTCCAGGAGCTGGCAGGTATAAGTGTCTGAAACGCACAAGTCATATGTGAGTGGCCACTTTTTAGGAATGCACAGAGCAATTTCACATAAAAAATGCTACAGAAATTGGCATACACCCCATTCTGCACAGCCCCTCTGTGTACCTACCAAATTGGACAGTTATCTTGTAGCTTGTCTGATTTGGACTTCTGTTTAAGCCATGGTAACAGTAAACAATACTATGAATGGTATATACATTTTATTATGATTCAACCAATTAAACATGAAAATGTATTTTAAATTCACACATAAAACTTTTAAACAGTGTTAAAAAATGTTGTTGCATTTTGCCAATCATTCATAATTCATTGTTTTTTTCCTTACACAGTGTATATAAAGTCCCGAAATTTTCAATTTATGTACCTATGACTATTTTTAGCTCTCTGAATCCCAACAGCCAATATAGGATGACCGTAAGCCACTGACACATCTAATAATGTCCATAGGGGACTGTCATTCCTGCTCAAGCTCTTTAATGATGTTAGGATACATACAACTTTTGTTTTTAAATGAAGTGGTTCCACAGAGAAGTAACTACAGTAATGATGCATACACACTATACATTCAGGGTGTTTGGCTGAGCCGCTGAATGATTGGGTCTGTCAGCAAATTGGATCAACATGGTATACAAGGGTCAAATAGCACAGATCTAGTTGTCTAGGCACCAGGCTAAAGATTTCGATGGTAATGGTGCATGTCGCTTAACAACTGAAACTCTATGGGCCTGATTCATTAAGGATCTTGGGCCTGATTCATTAAGGATCTTAAATTAAGAAGTTTCTTATTTAAATATCCTGGACAAAACCATGTTACAATGCAAGGGGTGCAAATTAGTTAAATACTGACTGTTTTTTCATGTAGCACACAATCAAATTGCGGGTTACAACTTTCCTCACATTTAATAGAGATTATTATTGCAAATTAAAATTTTACTGATATATTTTTTATATTACTTATGTTTTTATAGTATGTATCATACTATGAAAAGATCCTCCTTTCTCTCCACCCTCCTGCCCTCTGAAATCTCCAGCCTCCTCTTCTCATCAGCACCCTCTTGTCTCCTTCCCCCTTCTCATCAGCCCCTTCTAGTCTCCAGCCACTCCTTCTCATCAGCCCCCCCCACTTCTCATCAGCACCCTCTAGTCTCCAGCCCTCCCTTCTCATAAGCCCCCCTTCTCATCAGCCCCCCTCTTCTCATCAGCCCCCTCTAGTCTCCAGCCACCTCTTCTCATCAGCACCCCTTTCTCATCGCCCCCCCCTTCTCAACAGCCCCCTCTAGTCTCCAGCTCCCCCTTCACTTTCTCACCATCCCACTGTAATTTACTTACCTGAGCTCTCTTTTTCCTCCTCCTTCTTCCTGCGCCGTCTGTCCTGGCTCCTCAAAGCAGCTCCTGTGTTCTTGGCCGCCCGTATCTACTATACTAACTATTGAAAGAGAGCCGGCGCATCTCTCTCACTGCAGCGTCCTGACTTCTTTTTTTCATGTCAGGACGCTGCAGTGAGAGAGAGCCGATGCGCCGGCTCTCTTTCAATAGTTAGTATAGTAGGTGCGGGCGGGCGGGTATGGCACCCCCCTACTAACTAGGTGGCCCAAAATGTACAATGGACAACCGGCCCGGGGGCCTCATGCCCCCCTGCCCCCCGTCCCAGCCCGCCACTGTATATACATACATAACATGGATATGCTGTGCAGTCACCGAATATAAAATTAATGCTGTTCTAACTAGTTTTCTATATTACAAATTGGGAATGTTAGTTACAGATATTGCAATATGTTAAACTGCTCAACTCACGTCAAAGTCTTCCCCTTCTGGCCAGTCCTAACATGATTGATTGCTGTGCTTTTACTTGCCTCTGCTTGCGTGCCTCTGCTCAAATTCACGGATGTCAGGCGCCATCCCTGTGCTTTCGCTTCCATACAGGGACGGGCGCCTGCTTCCTATGACGCACTTGGCAACCAAGCACGCAACCTCCAGCCGCCTGGGGGACGGTACTGCGCTTGTGTGTCTACGCTATTTCTGGTCCCGGCAGCGGTAGTACACGCCACCGCCGCCGGTACTTACTTTTGCCTCCTTACACTATTTATACTTGGCTCTGGCACCATTAGGGTGCCAGAGTATTGGGATTCCTTACTCCAGCCCTGCCTGTTTGCTACTTGCATCCTGATTGTTTCCTGTGTATGACCTCGGCTATATCCTGACTTGTTCCTGGTTCTCTCTCCTGGCTTTGGTGATTTATTCGTGTGTCTGACATCGGCTGTCTGACTAGGTTTTTGGATTTCCCTTCGGTACTTTCCTGTCTGCACGGTTTGACCTGGATCGCCTGACTTATCTATAAATCTATTTGCTTAGTTATTTACTCTCTTTGAGGACCACAACCTGCATGGCTCCCGCAGCTAAGTCCAAACTCCACTGCAAGGGTCCCTGGCGAAGACCAGAGGCACGTTAGACTCTGCATCTCTCTGTAATGTTGAGCCAAAATCCGCAAGCAACCCTCCATTTTCATAAATAACGTAACAACAGATTTCCTCTTCTGGACAGCTGCTTCTTTGAGTCTGAGTCTTCAGACCTTTAAAGGTGATGGGATAATCATCAATACAGCGCAATACAAATCGCCCATTAGGTGACCGCCAGGTGTTTGCTAGCGGGTGAGTCCTAGGTGGTGGGTTAGGTTGCCTAATGACTGTTCCAGCCTTGTTGGTTCATAGCAACCTGTCAGTCATTTCATTGAATAAACTAAATCAATCAGAGTAAATTGCTTATTTATAGTCCTGGGTTACTGTATATTTGCATTTTCTTAGTAAACATCCCCAACTCCTGCTATCCTGAGATGGGAATAATTGGAGCACAAGACAGCTTTAATTTATAAAATCAAATTTAAGGAACTATGTCAAAATATAACTATACTTATATTAATACATTGTAAAATAAATTGATATTCCAGTAACACTGTTAATAAAAATATACAATTAGTTAGTTTATGTGTAGCACAAGTATTGAACATGATTAAATCTGCCTAATTACTTTTAACATCAAGGTATTACACAGCAAACAGTCTCAGGTCATGCAAATGTGATAGTTTGAAAATATTTTTATTTAGACAATTGATAGTGGATATTTATATTGACTTGACATTCCAGTGGTAACATTGATTTTGAATTATTTTTCTCCCAGTGTTAGTGTACAGTTATAGCTCTTCTTCTGTGCAGCATTTCAGTGGGTTAGTGTTCACCCGAAACTTTGTGATAACTGATTAATGGTGCATGTTAAGTTCCACAACATTTGAACATCAAGGAATGTTAAAATTATTATAGCTCATGCTCAGCTTCGCATAATAAAAATACAACTGCAAATCAATTTCCATTTACAGAAGAAAAAAATCTCAAGCAAGTTCTGTTGCATTCTGATAGTAGATCACATGTGATTCTTCTGCTTCATGTCACTTTTCTTTTTATAAACAGTAATGACCAAGGGGGGGGGGGGGGGGGGTGATTATTTCCAGTGTGAGTTTCAGAAGTGTGAGGAACATCTTATATCTTATATCTGCCATCAGATTGATAACTATGAGGTACTGATAAAAGTTACTGTGCTTTCAATTTTTATTGGTAATTGCGAAAGAGTCACAGGTATCTATTGAAAATATCAATATGTTATTGCGATCAACTCTAATGTGAAAAAATGTTTTTCTAAACTGTATCTAATTACTTCAGTTGCTACCAGCCCATTTACCTCCAAATAATCACTTTTTTAGATGTTCTCAAAACTAAAATGGAACATTGGCACTTCCAGAGTAACCAAGTCTCACATCCACTATTACACATTGAATTTGACTTCTATTTGCTTCCATTATATATCTAACATTGGACCACAAACTATAGACTTGTGAGTGGATTACTACAGTTTACCAATTACCGTATATACTCGAGTATAAGTCGACCCGAATATAAGCCGAGGCACCTAATTTTACTACATAAAACTGGGAAAACTTATTGACTCGAGTATAAGCCTAGGGTGGAAAAGAGCGCTAATTTAAAAACCTAAATAAAAATGATAGGTTCAATCTATGAAATCATTTTTAGCTAGATGACAAGGAACATTCATAAATGATTATAAAATCATTGGGTACAACCTAACCTAAATAAAGGGGTATATAAGGGGTAGGGATATAAATGTATGAACATGGTGGCTGTATTGTTTGTTCATTATGTAATTGCACTGTAAATTAAAAAAAACAAAACAAAAAGGAGAGAGTTTGCGTTCCAAATGCCTGTTGTTGGAACGCATATGCAGAAGTTGACAGCCGACGGACCGGACACCAGGTAAGTTCACCCGTGTATAAGCCGAGTGCCCTTTTTCAGCATACAAAAGTATGCTGAAAAACTCGGCTTATACACGAGTATATACGGTATGTTTTTTTCATGCTCTAGTTTAGTATACAAATCCAAAAAGGCTCATCTAATCCAATTTTAGCAAGGACTCACCATGGTATTGCAATGCATTTCAAAATGAATACAGAAAAATTGTCTCGTGCAGTCAGTGACCAAATAATAATAATAATATATTCCCTCTGATATAAATGTTTCAGCATGTCCATCTGCGGGGTAGATGCATACTTTCAGATATCTACCTTTGTTAATCCTCATACTCACCACCAGGGGGTAAATGTATCAATATGCAGGTTTTTCAACACCCGCGTGTTCAGCCTCTTCCGCGATTAAATTTCAAGCGGCGCTGCATTGTAAAGGGTTAACTTCCCTTTACAATGCAGCGCAGCTTGAAATTTAATCGCGGAAGAGGCTGAACACGCGGGTGTTGAAGAACCCGCATATTGATACATTTACCCCCAGGTCTCGCTGAGTTCTCTTACTCTCAGAATACAGTGAGACATGCAGGTTTAGCAGAAAGAAAGTCGGATGTGGAACTGACTCCAGCATAGTAGCGAAGTTCAATTACAACTGCCAAATAAATGGGTGCCCAACTATCTCTCTGATGAAATAAAAACGTATTTTATCCCCTGCATAGTTCTTGACTGCATAAATCACAGTTGTATCACCAACTCCTCTTGGTCTGACACTTGGTTACAGAGCCTCCCGCTCAAAACTCAGACTCTCTCTTACTGACACACGTACATTTCTCTTGCTGCTCATATTGACTCACACTTGATACTCAGAAACTGACTTTATCTCTTCCCATGATATCTGAAAATGGGATAGATGCAGAGCCAGATTAAGGCTTTGGGGGGCCCAGGGCACTTAAGACAGGGGGGACCATTATGGTCTAAAATAAAGAGCATAGTTTCATCATTCATGAGGGGGAGAGACAGGTTCACGAGGGGAAGAGAAAGGTTCACGAGAGAGAGAATTACTAACAATATATATACATTTTGATAACAGAAAAGGTATTGTAGCGTTACAAGTGATGCCATAATACTTGTTACATTTGCATGAGAAAGCCTTCGCTTATGAATATTACCGTGTTGGCTGAGGACTCTGGTGACAGGTTGTAGGTTCCTTCATTTTTGGATCGTAGAAGGTGCAAGATCCTGAAACAATTGGATATCCATGTCTCTGAAGGAAAGGATGGAATGATCTCTGGTAGCTGTAAAGATGCGGTCTCTAGTGCGGAAGTAGTGCAAACGAACTATGATATCCCATGGAGTTTGACCCCTGGAGGGTTTGGCTCCCAGGGTCCAATGAGCTCTGTTTATGAGACAATCCGCCTTGGAGAGAACCGGAAGGAGTGTAGGAAAAGGGCCTTGAGGAAAGCTTGGAGATCCGCTGGCACAACATCCTCAGCCACATTTCTGATGCGTATGTTTTTCTGGCCGGAACGGTTTTCAGAGTGCTCTTGCTTCTCCTTCAAGGCCTCAACTTCATCATGAAGATTGGAGAGTTCTTTGTCAAGTACAGACTTGGATCGGCAGAGGTCATCTGTTTTTGATTCCAAGGCATCTGTCCTGGTGCCCAACGAGTTCAGTTCGGATTTGATATCAGTGACAGCCTTTGACATTTCTTGGCGAAATGCGCTTTAACTCCCTCGAGAAGATTAGCCATCACTGCTTGAATCTGGGGTTGAGCTCCACAGCACTGGACAACGAGGAGTTATGATGGTCAGACTGAGGAGAAGAGGGTTTCGATTTTTATCCAAAGAAATTAGCTGAAGCTCCTGATGTCACTTTCTTTGGTTTGCTAGACATGATGGGATCGACAGGATCAATCAGGCAGCGAAGTGGAATAATGAGGGCATGATAAGGTAAGGAGGGTGGTGGAGTGGTTGAGGAAAAATGCACACTCATCCCAGCTTGAATGAGAAGGGTCTACCAAGGACCAGTTAGCGTGGTAGAATTCACATAATCACTTCGGGTAGTGCAATCGACAGGCTGCAAGGGACAATTGTATTGGGAGTCCCTAAAGTAAGATGTCTGAGGTAAGGCAGATTGTATGTGATATCAGGCCAGACATAAGAAAACAATTCTATACACACACCAAGACAGCTACCGGATGGCAGGGGTGTGAAACAAGTCAGGAGTGTACATGGAGATGTATGGTATCTGGAGCTACAAGCTGGAGTATCAGGCGGCCAGTATATTACATGTAAAGGCAAGGCTGAGGGGTAACACAAACCCTTTGATGGTAAAGTTTAAATGCCAATGACACAGATTTTCCTGACAATGATGAGGTAATGTGGCCCTCAGCCACATTACCTCATCACCTCATAATGGGACACTGGTATAGTCTAGACGGTTTAAATATTATCAAGGCAGTCGCAGGCCGCATAGATGAAATGCTCCAGTGGTGTATTCGGGACAGGCGCGCTGGGCAAAGTCTGCCCTTAGAGGTCTGCAGGGAGCTCCTAAGATGAAAAACGCACGGTCTCATGGGATGGCAATGTACTGGAAGTGAGGGCACAGTGTCTGACCTGGGACCATGGATGGTGTGCACTCTGGGAATAGCGGCACAGCAGGACCGGGTTCCACGGATGTCAGGTGAAGGTCCAGGAGGTAAGACTGCAGGCCCATATAAGTCTGTGAACATGCTTTCGTGGTCAGGGGGAGCAGCCTATCTGTACAGACGATCTGAGTGCCCTGTGGGAGCAGGTGTAGCCAGAGGAAACAGCCAGGGTCCCAGTGGCGCACGCAGGGGGGGTTTCTGAGTCTCCAAAAACCCCCCCCTGCACTAACTAAGTGACCACTGTTCTATACAGCAGCCGCAGCGCTGTCAAAGAAGCGTCCACGGTGGTGCTGTATTGTATACAGCGCTGGCGAAAAAAAGGCTCCGCCAGTGAATGGGAGCCCGCTCGAGCGTCCAAGGCATGGGTCACGCCAGGTCCATGTTCCGTTAGGCCCAAGAACAAAACAGGCGATGTGGAGCAGCCAGAGGGAAAAATAAGCTCTCAGGTGAATGTTGGGTGTACTCTAGAGAAAAAGTCTAGAGCAAGTGTTGGTTTTAGGGCTAAAATAGCACCGATGGTTGCCGGTTTGTGCTTGTTTGTAGGAGAACTCAGAGAAAGTCTGTCCGGCCAGTATGACAGCCAAGCCACTCCCCCGCTTATGAATAATACCACATGCAGGGTTATCGCTGGTAAAAGAAATGTTGTCAAATTGATCAAATGGCTTTTTGCCTTTTGATAACTATGCCTCTTAGTGCATGCAAAATCTTCAACGAGGAATTCCTGAATATCAGTGTCTCACAAACCCGATTTGCACATGTGCTATTGGGGTTTACAGCTTGATGAATAGGAACCATAATGTATCAAAAACATTATAATAATATTAGCAGAGCGACTGAATAGTAATCAGAAGATTGTGCTTACTTGCCATCCTCAGGATCACTTATACGATGTTGGACATGGTTGTGTAGAGGGGAAAAGTGGGTAGTGGGGGAATATGGTAGAAGAAGGTAGGGAATAGATGTGATAAGAGGGACAAAGTAAGACAGACACACAAAGGGGGAGAAAGAAAAGACAGACATCCAGAGTGCAGAGACAAAGACACCCGGGGGAGAGTAAGGACGATGCACACAGTGAAACAATGAAATGAAGGTGGTCCTGATGGTCTGTGTGGCTGCCCAGTCTGACCATGCCTTCCAAAAAATAGCTACAAATAGCAGTCCTATGTGGTAGTGCATCTTTAAAACCAACTTATTAAGAGTAAAAACAAATGTGTTGGATTATACAGTTCACACCAAGCTCTGAACACAGGAGACCAACAACTTTTAAAATATTCAGCTTTATTCTAAAGCTTATAAAATAATCTAAAATAAAATATATATATATATACTGAATATCAATGAATTCAACAAATTGATTGAAAAATATGAATAACCAACTTGTAAATGAATTCATCAACTAAGTGGATAAATTGTTCACTAAATAGTGCCAACTCTTACTATAAAGAAAAATAAAATAAAATGGTTTTTGCCCTATCTTGTTTTTAACTGTACAATGTTAGTACAATAGTTCAAATAAAGTAGTAAATGCAGTATTATACAGTTCACTTTTCTGTTGATTTGTCTTATGGGACATAATCATAGCACAGTTTAAAGTGCTCCTGGCTTCCTCCAACGGACACCATGCAGCCTGTCATAAGCATCATACAGCACCACACTTCGTATTGTTTCCCCAGAGTGCACTTGGCAGGTGGAATGCACTAGAGCGCAGGGAAAGCTTACTTCCTGCTTCTTTGTTCATTACTTGGGTCCCAGATAGCCAGTTTTTTTAGTTTTTTTCAGAATAAGAGGGATATTTCTAATTGTGTCTAAATCGGGCAGAAATGTGAGTGGTCACACAGGCGCCTCCAGCGTGCCTTGAGCTGGTACCTGGTCTGGGGGCTTAGGGCACGTGCCCCCTGTGCCCCCCCTTAATCCGACTCTGGATAGAGGGGACTCTAATGACCCTCACACCGATAGGAGACTTTAGGCCTGAATTTAAGGGTTTAGACTCAAACTGAAGGACAATAGAAAGGAAATCTAAGTTTTTTCCAAGGTATTGGATTAGGTATTTAAATGGCCTGGTCCTGCCACTACACTACAAGCATGCACTAGAGGCGGCTCCATTTATCCACATTACACAGGGTCATCAAGTAGCGACATCCATGCAAGGAAGCGTTAAATAAATATTAAAAGCATCGAACTTAGGAGAGGTTTGAAAACACATACATAGACTAACGGGCTGTGACAGGTAGTTTCTGTGATAGATTGATTATAAGAGCCAGTGTATACTGGCCCAGAATTTGGATAAGCCAGATTCAGTTTCATAACCTTACTACATTCTTATTGATGCACTAGGGCATCCATGTTTGGGCACAAATGCATGCCAACATACAAGCAAAAACAATCTGTGGCCATACTTAATTTCTGCTATTAAACATTTAAGGTCTGAGTCATGAAAGCAAGGCAAAAAAAGGAGTAATTTTGCTCATGGACAAAACCATACTACAATGCAAGGGGTGCAAATTAGTTTATTATTTTGCATGTAAGGAAAATACTGGCTGCTTTTCCATGTAGCACACAGATACTTGATAGCTTTATTGCTACACTGAAATTTAAAGTTGATCTAGGACATAACCTACCCCAAATATAAATTTGCCACCACATTTTGAGTTTACCTCTACTCTAATGCAGCATGGTTTTGTCAAGATACAAAGTTACTACTCGTTTTTGCTTTGCTTAATGTTTCATGGCCCTTAGCTTTTATGTGCAAATGATTTAGTGTAGGTTGTGATTATACAACTCTGCAAAGATATTATTGGGGGTGAGGGAGCAAAGAAACAGTGGGGAGATTAAATGAGATATCTTTGACATGCTAATGAACTTGAACTGCAGTAGTTTACATTTCCTCAAATTTCATTAGTTGCTCTTTGTACTATACATATTTCTATGAAAGTCTGAATCAGATCCCAGATGCCTAACATAGATAACAACTAAAATGCAGTTTTAGCAACAATATTTACTTCAACTGACTTTTTTTGGACTTTTGCAGCCAAACATTCTTGTTATCACTGGATGTGATTTAAGAAGCAAATAAAAGGCTGCTCCACAAATGCAGCTTTGTATCTGGTGTGCACCTTAATTTATGCAGCACACCTCGATTTCTACCAGAGTGGATATATTGGTGGAACAAAATCAGCACATTTGCAGAGGCGCAGCAGTCTGCACCTGCAGCAGGGAGGAATTGGGCATAGGGATGGTGTTACTAGCATATGGATCAGGAGCAAATGTGTGTGTTCATGTTTAATTGCAGAAATGAGATTTCAGAGAGAGATTATTGAAATGATATAAAGAGATATAAAGGGCCACTGTTAGATATCCATTGCCATGCAGAGGAGTACATGAGCATTTCTACTCTGAGAGAACTTGATTTAGTAGTGCTTAGTCTTGTCTTGACCTGTTTTGTGCCTGCACAGGATCTAATATGTCCTGCCACAATCGATACTCATGGGTGGATAGACTCTGCATGAACACATTTATCAGGATGACTCTCAGAATGCCCCTAACACTCAGTTATCTACCAAATCAGGCTGACAGCACCTGGCTTACTATACCTCCTGTGCTCTGACTGCTACTCAAACCAGTATAATTGACTCTTCTCTGCCTCTCACTGGGTTATGAAGACCCCATATGAGACTCAGGCTCACTCTCCCACACACTTGAGTATATTTCACAGCACTATTAATGCCCTGAGCCTCAGTCTGGAGGCGCATACTGACTCACACGTGGCACTCAGGAACTGCCATTATCTTTTGCCATGATAGATTTGTCCGAGTCTTGTCTCATCCTATACTTGTAACCAGTTCCGTGCCTGCATGTTGTACTTCAGCAGGGAAGGCTGTGTGAGCTAGGGTAATATAAAATTTTAACCCCTGGAGTTCCAACTTTACCACTACAGTTATCTCAGGGTAATGGAGAGAACACCCTAATTGCCTGAGTCATTAAGGAGAGCAAGAGAAAAAAAGGAGTAACTTTGCTTCTGGACAAACCATGCTACTAAGTTTGTATTTTCACCGCCAGCTAATCAATAGGATCCTAAGTTACATATGTAGGGTCATTAACACAAATCAAGATAGAAACTTGCTACAGAAGGGTATGACAAAATGCCATTCTGCGCTATGACATGGTAGATTGAATTTAGTGTCGAATGCGCTAAAAAAAATAATGTATATAAGTGTAGGGTTATCCCTCTCTTTTGCCCCCCACATTCAATCCCTCGCCCAAGCCTGTCGCTTCCAACTCCGCAACATTGCCCGCATCCGTCCCTTCCTCTCTCAGGAAGCCACCAAAACTATCATACACGCACTCATCATCTCCCGCCTTGATTACTGCAACATCCTCCTTACTGGCCTCCCCCATTCCCACCTCGCACCCCTCCGCTCTATACTCAATGCGGCTGCTAGACTCATCTTCCTTTCACGCTGCTCCTCCTCTGCCTCCCCTCTCTGCCTTGCCTTACACTGGGTCCCTTTCCCCTACAAAATCCTTTTCAAACTCCTTACCACCACGTACAAGGCTCTCTCTCAGTCTACGGCCCCTTACATCTTTAACCTCATCTCCATTCATACTCCTGCCCGCTCCCTACGCTCAGCTAATGACCGCCGCCTCTCCTCCACTCTTATCACCACTTCCCACTCCAGAATCCAAGACTTCTCCCGTGCCGCCCCCCCTCCACTGGAACGACCTCCCTCGCTCCATCCGTCTCTCTCCTAATCTGTGCTCCTTCAAACGAGCACTCAAAACTCACCTGTTCCTTAAAGCCTACCAACCTTCTACCTAACCCGCATCTCCTCCAAACATTCTACCCTCTCTCCTCCCGGTCCCTCTCCCCACACTTCAAATTCCTCCAATTGTGTCTGTTCGTTCACCCACCCTTAGGATGTAAGCTCGAATGAGCAGGGCCTTCTTCCCTCTTGTCTCCACACCTGTTCTTCTACTCCGCCTCTACTGCATTGACCTAACTGGAGTTTCTGAAGCATTGGTATTTTTGTTTATTGTTCTGTATTGTTATACCCTGTATAGTCTACTGTTTGCTTTGTGTACGGCGCTGCGGAAATCTTGTGGCGCCTAACAAATAAATGATAATAATAATAATAATAATATCCACTTTGGCCTCGGTAATAACTATACTACTTACACTTTAAATGGAATACAATTGCGGGACACTGAGATGGAAAAGGACCTATAAATACTAGTTGACTAACTAGCAGCACACAGTGCCAGGCAGTTATTTTATAGGCAACTGGATACATAAACAGTGGGATGAATGAAAAGTGGGTTGACATAGCATTGCCATTAGTCACTATTTAGACCACATCTAAACATGGGGTACTGTTTCTGATACCCACTTTAATAAAGACATAGGATTCGGAGATGGGCAACCTTTTTAATAAAGCAAGGGTTACATTATAAAGTGAAGTTAGAATAGCTAGTTTGATTACTTTTGAAAAACCTAAATAATATGTATAGATAATTATTTGAAATCAATACAAATGTTTTCTAGTTAACTATGTGTCCTAGAACCATGTTTAGGAGAAGTGGTTATTAGTTATGAATGGAAGAAAGATGGTTTCACCATGTGCGAAGGAAAGTGTTCTTTACTGTAAGGATGGTTAAGCTTTGAAATTACTGTCCCACACAAGTTGGTGAATTTTTTGTAAGGAATATAAAAATGATTTCTTATAAGAAATTATCTGTAGCTTTAATTAGCAGATGCCATTATGGAGTGATTTATACAAGGGCATTTTTGGGGTCCCTCTCAGGGTAGATTGGTGCCTGTCTCACTAGTGGTTTTGTTTCACCCTATGAAAAGTTGAATTTTATGCACCTGGGTGTTTCTAAACTTACTGACTAAGTAGCGAGTATTTAATGTAGTTAGGAGAGCATAATGCATTTGAATGCAATTAAAAATGTTAGGTGTGAAAATTGCATAAAATCTCACCCACTTGTATTGACTGTGATATGTTTAAAATGTTGGTTTATGATGCTGGTGATTCTCTTTATAATATATTAAACTGAAAATGAGGGTTTCCATTAAGCCTTAATTATCGCTGCATAGATAAAACCACTTTCCTATTGCACTTCAAAACAAGTTATTTATTTCTTCAGCTAAACTGTAAATTGCATTTTGACTTTAAGAAAACAAATTGAAAAAAGCATACAGCATTTCTCAGATTTTATGTCATGCTGATTATGTAGGTAAAGACATCAGAAAATGGGTAAATCTGTAATTGTTTGATAAAATAGAATGATCCATTTTCCATACTATTAAGAGAGACTATTGGTATAAACAACACAAAAATAAACCGTCTACCGATATATTAAAGCATGAAAGTTAATACTGTGCTTACAGGGCCTGATTCATCCTGAAATGCATATTTCATGTAAAAAACAACAACAACAATAATAGTAATAATAATTATTATTATTAATAATAAATAGTCGTTTTTAGTTTTTTATTAAGGAAAATAGTATTAAGTGTTCATCATTTATTTAATTGTTTGTTTTTTACATGCGTTCTCATGGGACTTTATATTGCACATATTGATGTGTGTATCTTGCAGTGTGGTTTTGTCTGCATACAGCAAGCAATGTATAGCCATAGCGTAATACCGATATTCCAATGGATATGTTTCTTGAGATCCACTTGTACTTGAATACGGGCAGACGTGCGGGCACGTTACGTTTCATATTTTTAAACGAAAGTTGTGTTCACAATGAGTTCCAAGATTAAATAGGCCCATAGTGTACAATTTCACTACACACTGTATTTTCAAAGCAAATTAACCGAATATATTTTTGTAATGAAAATGAAAAATATTTTACATGAGTTATTATTATTACTTTTACTATTATTATTATTATTATTATTATTATACTTCCTAATATTTATTTATTCTGTTATGTTGTTGATTTTGAAAGTGTTCCACTGTTGTATTGTTGAAACTAGGTTGTTCTTGTATCAATCAATGATGCTGTAAATCAATAGTTCTCTGTGATAAAACAATAAACAGAGGTTGTCCACACCTGTCATAAACTTTCAACATGAAAGCAGATATTCTGTAACTGGAAGGGGAAGAGCCATTGAAAGTAGAGTTGTGCATAGTATATTATTGCATAGTATATTATTAACGTCATTGTCTTTTATTTTTGTCTTTTTATTGAAGGTATCCTTGCTCTAGTATATACCCAAAAGGGGTAAATGAAATGCACAGTGATTTACAGAAAATAGAGGAATTGAGGAAATCTTATATTTATGACATGAACATGTTAAATAATGCACAAGGGCAAAAAAATCCAAAATCAGAATATAGAATGAATGGTGATGCTATGTCAAAAAAACATGAAAAGGACCTTGGAAGTCATAGATTTAGTTGATATGAAGGGAAGTAAGCAGTGTATGCAAGCAATGTGAAAGCCAGTACAAAATCTTGGTTCTAGAGAAATAGGGTGTTAGTAGCAGAAAGAGGGTGTTAGTAGCAGAAAGAGGGAAGTCATTTTTCCACTTTATAGGTTACTAGTAAAACCTCACCTTGAGTACAGTTCTGGAGGTCTTATCTACAAAAATAATTTTATAAAATAGAAAAAAATCATAGAAAGGCTACTAAAATGGTGCATGGGCTACATAACAAAACCTAGCAGCAAAGACTTGAAGAACTTAACATGAACAACTTAGGGGAAGAGGGGTCAGAGGTGATAATGTAGAACCATTCCAATGGGGCAGGGACTGATGTGAGCGAGTTCTCTGTACAGTGCTGCGGAATTAGTGGCGCTTTATAAATTGCTGCTGCTGATAATATTAATAGAGTTCAGGATGCCAATATTTTTAAATATAAGAGCAATTCTAGAACAAGGGGACACACTGTACAATTGTATGAAGGAAAACAAAAAGTTAATATAAGGAACTTTTTTTTTTTACAAAAAGTATGATCGATCCATGGAATAGTCTCTCAGCAGTTGAAAAAAAGTAAAAAACAATCACACCTAAAAATGCACACAGAAAATGGTCACTTCTCCATACTCCCCCTTCTGAACCTCCCTGCTGCTGTTGATCACATTCTTTTTCTGCACATCATTTACTCCATTGGCCTTCATGACACTGTTCTTTCCTCTTTCACTTCCCAACTATTGAACCGCTCCTTTAGGGTTTTTACCTCTGGCACTTTCCCCCCTTTAATCTCTCTATCAGTAAAGGTCCCTCTGGGGTCTGTTCTTGCCCCTTTGCTTCTCTCACTGTACACCTCTTCCCTTGGGGAATTAATGTGCTCCTTCGGGCTTCAGTGCTACCTTTACACTGATGACACCTAAATATAGCTCTCCTTCCCTGAACCATTATTTCATGTAACCAACTGTCTCTCTGCTAGCAACACATGGATGTCCCAAAGCTACCTAAAACTCAACATGTCTGAAACAGAGCTTTTCATCTCCCCTCCTGCCAGAGTCACCACCTTCCTTCAAATCTCCCTCACCATCAGTAACATCACAATTTCCTCAGTCTCCCAAGCCCACTGCCATGGTTCCACAATTCTCTCCACCTTCTGCTTTATGCATACATCTCTCTATAGTCCTGTCGCTTGCACCTTAGAAATATTGCTAGAATTTGCCCTTTTTCTTACCGAAGATGTTTCCAAAACTCTTACCCAATATCTCACAATTTCCCGCCCTGACTACTGCAATCTTCTTCTATTTGGCATTCCCCTCACCCATCTATCTCCACCTCAACCCATCCTAATAGTGCTACAAGATGGATCTTCCTCTCTAGCCACATTCACATTGCTCCAGCATTCAATTCAAATTACTCACCTTTACATACAAAGTCCTCAATAACATCACCCTTTCATACATCTCAAATCTCATCTCAAAATATTTTCCCTCTCGCTCTCTTAGATCTACTTTTTACCTGCACCTCACCTCGTCTCTGGTAACCATCTCTCCCTCCTGCTTACAAGACTTCTCTTGTGCTGTAACTACCTATGGAATTCCCTACCACACCCAATTATAGTCTCTCTCAGTCTTCATGCTACCCGCATTAAAGCACCCTCACACTTTTACCAGTCTTCACTCTGTGCGCTACACTCGTTCCTATTCTCTCAGCTACACTCTTTTCCAATTAGACTAAAACCTCATAAGCAGAGCCATCCTTTCCCTTTATTTTCAGGTTTGCCTTTATTTTGTCTATCTTATCATCATCATCACCATTTATTTATATAGCGCCACTAATTCCGCAGCACTGTAGGGACTGATGGGAGAACTAACTCCCATCAGTCCCTGCCCCATTGGGGCTTACAGTCTAAATTCCCTAACACACCCACAGACAGACACAGAGACAAAGACAGAGACACACACACACACACACACATACACACACACACACACACACACACACTAGGGTCAATTTGTTAGCAGCCAATTAACTTACCAGTTTGTTTTTGGAGTGTGGGAAGAAACCGGAGCACTCGGAGGAAACCCACGCAAACACTGGAAGAACATACAAACTCCTCACAGATAAGGCCAAGGTCGGGAATTGAACTCATGACCCCAGTGCTGTAAGGCTGAAGTGCTAACCACTACGCCACCGTTCTGCCCAAGGATGGTGGTGTATATGTTCCTGTTTGTTTTCCGACACTGTGGAATACTGTGGCGCATTACAAATTAATGGTAATAATAATAATAGTGGCAGATTGGAGTTTATAGTACATATATAGCCATACACTCCCATCCCACAACACGCTTATTCTATTAAAGAAAAGACTCATTCTTCACCCATGTATTTATCTAATTAATTATGCTTCCCTTATACCTATGTACTATACATCAATGCTTATGTGTATCGCCCACGTAGTATACAGTTTACTCCCATGGTGGTAAACAATTTCCATTTCTCTCTAGTTTATTACAAGTGCCAGAGAGATTGTAATTAAAGTAAGAAAAAAGATTCATCAGGTTTTTAGATTCTACAAACTTCAGATCGTTGGAGCTTTCAAATAATTGTGTGAATACTGAACTGATTCATGAAAAGCATTTTATCCTGTGAAAGATGTAGCTTTTTTTCAGATATAATAAGTTTTCGAAAGATAACCATATTATCATAAAAACCATTGACATAATATGAGCAATAAAAATACAGTTACTCATAATGCGGTCTGAGATTTCATAAATGATATACCATTGGTCATTTCAAAGTTCCACTGCTTACAAAGAACCATTATGCTGATGTTTTTGTTATAAGAAGTAAGACTGATATTGACCATGTGCATCCTGGGTCAATTTTTTTTTAATCCGCCTAATGGTTGATAGTTAATACCTTTTACAACATTTCACTGACCAATACTTGCTGTAACATAAAAATAAAGACACAAGACACGTAGTGTATGAAAGGTCTCAAAAATGTTATTGAAAAAATAAAATTTAATCATAAAGAATGGTGGCCAATAAATAGCAGGACCAATCAGCCATATCTAATAAATCATAAACTTCTTGAATTAAAATTTTAGACACTTCTAGGCGGTGGAGCTCAACTCAGCCCCGTTTGGCTAGTTAGCTGAGGCCCGTCTAAGCGGTGCCAGCCAACTACCCCGAGGGTAGTAAACTAATTGAACATCCCTGTTAGGGGAGAGTGCCCAACAAGCCACCCGAATGTGTTATTATGGCCGCTGTTTGTATTGCTTTTCAGCAACTTGGCCTTTCAGAAAGGAAAACCGGCTACGCAACAAACAAGGCAGACAGACAAAGACAAGAAAAATAAAATAAAAATAAAATATAGAAAAGGGGACTGGGTGGGCGGGGAAACCTTCTAGAGGGCAAGAGAAATCTAACTGGCACTTGCCACCCTTATAATCCTTTGCCCACTAAGCTCCTCCCTGAACCCTAACACTGATTGGCTATTACTTACCCAACCTCTTACAGTTAACTTAACTTTTGTTAAGCTCAATACGTTTGCTTCACTATAAACAACCTCAGTGTTTATACTACTTCGGACCAATTCCTGCCCTCTGTTATCCTTGTTAGCCTAAATAGGATGCAGTGGCAAGGCAATGGAACTAGGGACATAGACAAGGGAGAAGAGTTGGAAGTAGAAATTTATTGTGCCAGATAAATGCTAAATATAGGCTAAATATAATTTAGTGTGTCGCTCTTAATAGAATTTTCTAATCCCAAAATTATAGAGGGTTATATTTAATATTTTGCAAGAAAAGAGTATATATATATATATATATATATATATATATATATATGCATGCCCAAGTATTTTAGTGGTCATAGTATGCCTAAACCCTAAAATGTAGGTGTTTTTTTCTTCTAAAGCTCACTTTGGATGAGAGGTAAATATAGTGTTGTCAGTTAGAGATGTTTGAATTATTTGTACCGGTTGACAATTTAATTGAATTTGGGTGGTTTGAAGGCTTTTAGCTTGTTCTGTCCTGATTTTTGTGCCAGTCTGATATGTGGTCAACTGCTGCAGCTTCCTCAAAGGGTGAGTTATGAAATAGAATTCATGATATGAAGTTCAAGTTTACAGCTTGTAGTGAAAATAAATGCTGAAAAATTAACCATAAAACGTTGCCCATTCAAGCCTAAGTTACTACATTTTATAGCATTTTTAGTTTTTTAATTTTGAACAGAAACAGCAAATATTAGTGTTTGAGTTTGCAATTCACATGGAAAGCCTTTAAAACATACTTTACAATGTAATGAATGTTTGTACTGGCTTAAACAGGGTTTAACCTATTCGCCTTTAGCTTAAATATTTTAGTCTGTCTCAAGATCAACAATTTTGAGCATCTCTATGAACAATATGTCAGTTTTATAGTACATTTCCATCCTATATATACAACAATTTGTACATTCATACTTCTTCCTCTGTAGTTCCTTGCAAGGAAAGTAATTTCTTGCCCAGCATTATCCAGCATGCACATGTTCTGAACTGACAGATAAAGCCCAAGAAGTCAGAATGTTCTTATGAAACATCAGTCAGGAGATTTTTGCCCAAGTGTAAATGACTTAGTTATTGCCTACAATGGGCCTAATATAGAGTGGAATGTATTTTCCATCTACAAGGCAGACATAAATTCCATATGATAAAAGACACATTTTATACTGGTATGATGAGCTGGAAGCATCTGATTACCTTACAGCAGTAGTCAAGCACCCACAAGTGTCCCGTCTCCTGACAGGCTCATGTGTGTCTGAGTCTTAGTCTACAAAAGTCGCATTTGCACCAACACGGCCATAATATATTTTGGCTATGATAACAAGCCCCCTTCTTCTTGGGTCCACCTCTTTATGAATAAGGGGCTGCAAGAGGTCTTAAGCACAAGATGCGACTCAGTCTTCCTATGACCCCAACTGTAACTAGCATATAATATGCTGCAAATTGCACTTTGCACCCAAGTCTACATGACCCCCAATATATATATGTTCTACTAGCACTTATACACTAAATTCAGGACTGAGCTGCAATATTGTATCACTACTAACTTCTCTTTTGGACAACCCTAACTACACCAGGACAGGAGATTTATAGTTCTCCATCCAGCATAGCTATATGAGACATTAAGAGGTGGCATTCCTGATTTGTCCACCAATCACTGATTTGGGTATGATGGTAATAGTTTGGACAAACAATTCACCAAAAACTGTAATTTTTGCCTTTATGAATGAAGGAGATTTGCTGATCCCAAGCTGTAATACATGGATTGGTATTACCTTCTGTCATAAAGACCTGACAGAGCCATTGCTGTCTGTAAGAAGTCAGGTTTGGACCCAGTCTCTAACCAGCAATGCTGAAATGGTGTCAAACAAATCAGAAGGGGAATGAGGAAGGCAAAACTAAAGTTCCCAATCATAGGCTGGATCCATCAAACAGTTGCTCCCAAGTGCTAGGCATGAAAACCGACTTAATGTAAATTTAGGAGGGGTACATTGTGTGAATCAGGGGCAGGCTGGCAGACTTTAGCCCGGGGGCCAAGCACACAGTATTGGCACATAAGCAGCGGCCCATCCGTAAAGGGTGGTTTCGGTACAATATATATTTATCGATATAAAAAGAGGCTATTTTAGTGTTGCTTAACCTAGCAATACTTTATTATTATAAATGACAAATCTTAAATAATGAAATCAAATAATTCAACAAAAAACAAACCTCAGTTTACATTGCATTTTATTTTATATGTTACTTCTCCCTACAGTACTTTTGTTTTTTTTACATACCTCGCTGATTATAATGGGGTGTTAATCATATTATAGCTTAATAGATTACATAATGTTCTATTACAGTACTGAACACAGGGGCTGATTTATGAAAATACAAAAAGCCCTTTTGCTTTAAAAACCTGATGTTTTTGCCAGCAAAAGGGCTTGTTTTTTGCTTTGGACTATATACTAATAGAGCTATTATTTGTTTTAGGTTTAACATAAAACAGATAATATGAGGGGTGGTACTGGGAGGAGAAGCAGAGCACTAGGTGTTAATCTCACACCCTGGCCTAGAGCTGGATTAAGGGTCTGGGGGGCCTGGGGTACTTAAGACAGGGGGGACTCCTATGATGTAACATGGTTATCATTTTAGACAAATACACAGGCAATACAGTGTGCACTACTGTTAGTTGCACACAGCTCTGCCTTCACGTTGCTGGTGTTTTTAGATCAGTTGCTGCTTGTCTGGATCCTGGAGTGTTGGAGGCCCTATTTAAAAAAAAATGGGTACATGAAATTTAGAAAACTCCAACCAGCCTCGCTGTTAAATCAATAACACCCACGTTTTATAATAAAGCCTCCTTCCAGCCCAAAATTAAAATAATAGTATTCACATTTGATAAAAAGCTTTACTTCCCTCCAACTAGCCCTGACATTAAATTAATAGCATACACATTTAATAAATAGACTTATTTTTCCCAAAATTAAATAGTATTCCCATTTAATAAATAAACCTATTTCCCTCCCTCCAAACAGCCACAGCAATAAATTAAATAGCATTTACGTTTAATAAATATAACCATTTCCGACAACCATCCCAGGCTAATTCATAATCACATTTATTAGCTAGACCTACTTTTCCCCAAACAGCCCACATTCATATAATTGCTCTCAAACCACCCCATCTTAACTTCATAGGCCCCACTATTAAATTAAAATGCCCCACCACCCATAAATAAAATAACACCCATAATTAGCCCCCAACCTGCTCTCCACCATTAAATTAATAGACTGCCTGCCACATTATATTAAGATCCCCCTTCCCTCACACATTATATTAATATACTGCCCCTCTACACACACACATACACACTATATTAATATACTTGCCCCCTTATACACACACACAATATATACTGGCCCCTCTCACACACAATAGATACTGACCCGCAACACACACACACTAGATACTGGCCACACACACAAAATACTGACATACACACACAATACACTGACATACCACCTCGCAGCCCACACATACATACACACACACACACACACACACAATATGCTGGCATACACACAGGGCCGCCGAGAGGGGGGGGGAGCGGGTACAGTTTACCCGGGCCCGGCCACGCCAGGGGGCCTGGGCCGGGCCCTCGCTGCTAATTAATTTTTATTTTTTTTATTTTTTTTTCTCTCTTGCGCTATTTTTTTTTTTACTTTTTTTATTTTTTTTCCCGCGGGGGGGGTCTTGGGTTTCTTGGGAGCTGTAAGAAAAAAAAAATAAAAAAATTAAAAATAAGATACTCACGTGATCGCGCGGCGCCGTGTCCCTCCTCTCCTCCATTCACACTGACTGCCGGGCGTGACGTCATCAAGTCACGCCTGTCAGTCAGTGAGGAGCGCCGCAGCCAGCATGAGGAAAGAAGACAGAAGAGGAGACAGAAGAGCAGAAAAGAAAAGAAAGAAGTTGACAAAAGGTAAGTAAAGAAAGGGAGAGGCGAGGGGAGGAAAACAGAGAGGGACAGTACTATAAAGAAAGGGGACAGAGGAACAGAGGAGGGAAAAAAAATTGGGGAGAGAGGAACAGAGGAGGAAAAAAAGGAGAGAGCCACAGAGGAATAAAAAAAAATTGGGGAGAGAGGAACAGAGGAGGAAAAAAAGTAGAGAGCCACAGAGGAATAAAAAAAAGTGGGAGAGAGGAACAGAGGAATAAAAAAAGCGGGAGAGAGGCACAAAGTAAAAAAGAAGGGGGAAAAGCAGCATGGAGGTCGCAGTGTGAGCATAAGGGGGTACAGTGTAGTTGTGATGAAGGGGCACAGTATTGTGTGTGTGATGGCACAGGGGGCTTGTTGCAATGTAGTGTGTGTGAGGTAGGTGGCAGCTAATTAATGGGCGCTATTTTGTTTGTAGGGTGATGGTGAGGCAATTTAATAGTAGGGACTATTAATTTAAGATGGGGTCGTTTGGGGGCTATTGAATCTTGGGGTGAGTTTAGGGAGAATGAGGTCTATTTATTAAATGTGACTATGAATTATTTAATGGCAGTGATGGTTGCGGGAAATAGGTATTGCTGGGGCTGTTTGCAGGAAGGGAAATAGGTTTATTTATTAAATGTGAATAGTATTATTTTAATGTTAGGGCTGGAGGAAGGCCTAATTATTAATCGTGGGTACTATTGATTTAACGCCGGGGCTGGCTGTAATTTTCTAAATGTAGCCATTTTTTTTTCAAAATAGGTCCTTCAACATTTCTGGATCCGGACAAGCCACAACTAAAGAAACCAGCAGCCACAGGTGGAGAAAGTGAGAAGAACAGGTAGGAGAGAGCAGCACAGTGTGTGAAATGTTGTGATTCTAGTAGGGACAATACCAATTTTTGGTGAATGTTGTGCCCAATGTAAGGTGTAGGCCAAGACTGAACTGTTTGTGTATACACTGCATTGTTTGTATACTACACTGTGGTGGTAGATGTCCTGAAAGTCAGGAGTGCTTGAACATATGTGACGCTCCGGCGAATTGAGAGTCTAGTGGTTTTTATGTTAGCCACGCCCCAATGAGACGTTTGCCACGCCCCCAAATGCATGACCACACCTCCCAAAATTTTTGCACCGCCGTTTGGCTAGCCACGCCCCTGAATGTATGACCATACACCTAAATTTTTTTGCGCCGCCGTAAAAATTTTTTGGGGCTTACTTGACTGAGGGGGGCCCCATGAATTTGTTGTACCCGGGCCCTGAATTCTTCTTGGCAGCCCTGCATACACACACAACACACGGACATACCACCTCGCAGCACCCCCCCCCCACACACACAATATACTGACATACACACACAATACACTGACATACCACCTCGCAGCCCACACACACACACACACACACACACACACAATATGCTGGCATACACACACAACACACGGACATACCACCTCGCAGCCCACACGCACACACACACACACACACACACACACACAATATGCTGGCATACACACACAACACACGGACATACCATCTCACAGCCCTCACCGGCACTTTCCTTGTTCCAGACGCACCGCGCTCTGGACGATCCTCTTCACACATGGGACGGCACCTGTCATGTGGTGCGTATTCCATGTGACACTGAGGCCACACGTATTGGAAGGGAGGGAGGGGGGTAGGATCCTAGGAATCCACGGCCAATAGGAGAAGGTGGCTGGTCCTGGAGGAGGGGCCAGCCACCAAGTAATACTAAAAGACTAGGGACTGGCCCAAAATATTTTCTTTTTTTGGTCCGACCCGAGAGGCATATGCCCCCCTGCACCCCGGCCCAGCCCGCCCCTGATTGTGTGACACTGTGCACAAAATAACAAAATAAATGGTAAGACATGGGTAAAGGATGTGTTAGTTAGGCGAAGAACATGATCAGGGTTAAGTATACAAATGCTGAACTTTTCTGGCTGCCTATAATTATGGCTAGATGAGGAATGTCTTGGTAGAAAATGATCTAAAAGGTGGTAATGATCATTTTAAACATCTGTATATTTTTTAGGCAAAGGAACATGTACACTTGAATGCAAAGGGTCAATAACCTAGCAATAACAGTAAAAGTCATAATAGTATAATGCGAGATAACATGACAGTGTTTGATCATCCAGGACTCAATCTATATTTTAATAAGAATGACAAAACTAAAACAAATAATGTTTTTTGACAAGTTTAATGTTTTAAAAGTCAAACGTATAAATGCTAAAAAAAAAACCCAAGAGAATATAACTCTGGTATGGAATGGTTTTACTTGATTCAATCTATAACAATGTTTTGCCCAAAGGCTTTTAAACATTGTTCTTGCTGGGAAAATGCAAATCACTTGAGAGAAGTGAAAAGAATTATAGCTGTGAAATACTTTCTGTCAGTCATAGCATGGGCTAACTTCTCAAATACTATGTAATTTAAACTGCTGCGGCTGAAAGAGTTACAGATGACAATTTCTACTGCAGGCACTGAGATTTAAAGGAACATTATTAAGCAAAATCACATGCAGGTACAATAACAAAGATCTATTGTCTACAAGTAATACAAGGTAAAAGAAAATGAGATGTGGATAAAATTAAAGAGGATTTAGGGGCCTTAAAAGAAAACTAGTGGTCAGTGATATTTTTAAGGAGCCAGGACACTAATGAAATTCTCTAGAAAGTACCCTGTAAAGTTGACTACTAATATATTTTTAGGTGCCAATGCTATCTAACTAGTGGGATTTATCCAACCTTGAATCAGACTTTACCTGCCACAAATGATTTTGACTCCAGTCCATTCCCAGTTATTGTAAAGAAGTGAGTCTTGTCATAACAGAAGTTATATATCATACCAAAATTTAATTTAGGCCTTAGAGTGCTCTAATCATTGCATGCTGTGTTGCAACCAGTCTGAATCTATTTATCCATATGCAAAGTACCAGTGGATCAATCCACTCTGTGACAATTTATGGAAATCATTTGCCTGCGGTTGATGAATAACAGGAAAATCTAAATGACATCAGAAATTAAAAAAAAAAGTTATACACTATTTTCTGGAATTATTGTTTGTATTATTATTTTTTTTTACTAAAATGACATTTACGAATCAAATAACATACTTTAAGGTTAGAGCAAAGGTTTCACGCTCAATTATAAAAGAAAAGCTCCAAAGCACATTTTAATTATTCATAGCTCTTTCTTAATTATAGAAATGATAAAATATTAAGTATGACCTTTTACTTTCTGCTTACAAAATTAATTCTGCATCTTAGCAATTAACAATATGAGTGGTCAATATTTCATATTTGATTATAAGTTTAGTATTTTGAAATTAAAAATTCTCATTTTGCTTGGATGCTTTGTACATATTAACTGTATCAATAATTTAAGTGTGATATGCTTAATAAAAATACATAATATGTATGTGTTAATATAATCTTTTCAGGTTATAAGTACATGGTAAAAAATACTGTAGTTTCAAAAGTATATTTTATTTCAGATTCAGGGTTCCTATTTATTATGCAATGGTGATGATATAGATTTTTTATAGCTGCTTATAGCAGCGAAAGAAAATTTAATTTCACCCAAATTTAAGAAGAAAATGTCTTAATATATAGGCCAGATAAGCAGCTAAGAGAATAACTAGAGTGTGTATACTTTCTTCTTTATATTGGGAAAAGCTTAAAATTTCTGAGCAATGTTTTGAGAAAGTATTAAGGACGTGAGTTATATCTGGTCCTCCTGTATTTTTGCAACAGAACTATATAGCTGGCTTAGGGAACTTTATGAGTACCCAGCTGTCTCTGTCAGGACACTAATCCTATTATTTGTTAATCAATAAATATGCATATGGATTCTGCATTCTGATAAATTAATCATATAGTGTTATATATTTTCAAGGCAAAAACATGAGTGTCGTCAAACCTTACATTTTGGATCCCTAAAAATTAGAGAAGTATAGAGAGATTGGAATAAATGCTCCCTTCTCCCCACTATACACACACACCTGGTTTGTACTCATCTACTCTCATCATCATCATCAACATTTATTTATATATAGCGCCAGCAGATTCTGTGGCACTTTACAATTGGGAACAAACAGTAAAACAGTAATAAAACAATACTGGGTAATACATACAGAGAGGTAAGAGGGTCCTGCTCGCAAGCTTACAATCTATGGCACAATGGTTTGATGAACAAGGGTAAGTGCTACATCATATTGAATATTTGTCCAGCTAGAATGCAAAGGTTGCAAAGTATTAAGTGGCTGTATGCTCAGTCACACAACTATGTTGGCCAGAGAGTTGTTGTCTTGTGTTAGCTGTGTAGAGGGTGGTAATAGGGTAACCTAGGGAGACTACTTGCATGTTAGAGGAATATTATAAGCTTGTCTGAAGAGGTGGGTTTTCAGAGAACACTTGAAGGTTTGAAGACTAGAAGAAAGTCTTGTGGTGCGAGGAATTTTTAGCCCTCTTATGGTAAAGTCATGTTATATTTTTTATTCTATTTGCAGACTTACACTTTCTCTATCATGAGGCACGTTGAAAACAATAATGTAACACAGAAAAACCTCTCTGCAGAATTGTGTTGTGCCTGTTACTTGTAGATCTAACTTTCAAAAGCTAGTTATAAATCTGGCCACCCACAAATAACATTAAATTGTCAGATTTGTTTGTTATAACTTATAACACTTATTTGTCTGGCATTAAGATACATTACGCACTCTGGCCTATGTCCCATTCTGCACCAGTCCCATAGCCTCATAAATTAAAATGACATAGACAACCTATGTTTATAATATTAACTGTAATATTAAAGAGAAAACAGTGATGGAAGTAGATGCAGCTGTCATTCAGCGGGCACATGATCAGTGTAAAAAAAATTACCTGCCCAACCAACCACATTTGAGGAGCACAACTTCCCCCATTAATTGAGCCAGAAATATATTATACTGTGAAGAAAAGTGGAATTTATCATAGGCTAAACCAATAATACAATATGAGACAGTATCATGCCTGCTACTTCACCATCACCTACAAAAATTTCAAAGATGTACCAATACAGTTTTCAATGCAAACAATAAATGATGTTAAAAGGACAGTTACCATTGCAAGCCGAAAATCATTGGTTTGGAAATGCTGACATGTCTAACAGTCAGTTGAGAGTGCCAGGTAGCAAAACTCTAAATGTCAGTCCTAATCCAATACATGAAAAGGCATCATAGTCTCCTTAGACAAACAAGATGGCTGTTCAAAAGATGAACATGTTAAATATTAATTTAGCATTGTGTTCTTGCTGACCCCCTTCCCTTCCACACACACACATTTTTACTTTTAAGCACCCTCCCTAATTTTCAGTTGCTATGTTCTGCTGTCTGCTGTTCCCACAGAGATTGTAGATAGCAGTTAGGAAATAGATGAGGCAAGTGTGGGGCCTTGTACAACGGACATCCCTTATCTGCACATGCTAAATACACATTCAGGCTGCCATCAGCACAGAAACTCCATGTATAACCCCTAGGCAGTTGTGTTCAAAGGGTGTAATATTTTAGTTGAAAGACCAAACGTGGCCTTTTCAGTGCATCCACCTGGATCATTCTCAACTTGACACAAGTGATGGATAGATTTATCATTCACCAGGATCAACCCAGGAGAAACCCTGCCGCTATCACCCAATTCAAATTAGCAATACAGAGATAATGGGAAAAAGACAAGTTTATTACTAATCAAGGGAAAGAATGAAGCAGTGGATAAAGATATGCAGGTAGGAAGAAATAAAGTAAATACGTGGGGTTAAGATAGAAACACAATACTGTGCAAAAATAATTAGATGAATCAAAGTAAAATGAAATTTTAATTTTTTAATAGTAATAGACATATAGGGCAATACTTCAATAATAGTTACTCTTTAGATCACTTACACAGATTACCCTCACACTGTCATTTTTATAATTTATCTCTAACAACATTGTTACACTAAGAGAATGTAGTTGTACACCTCTATTCAGGCGACTGGCCAAATGATACCTTTACAATCAAAGCAGTAGGAGAAGTGGCGGTACGGCATACCTGTCCACTTTGACTACTGATTGTACTCAGAAAGTGCTAACTTAGTATATTTCTTAAGTAATTGCAACTTGTTCTCTAGTACACTTGCAACCATATTCAGTAAATACAATAATACTAATCTTGTGCTCAGAAATGTGATTGAAATTGGTATTGTAAGAGCAGAATAGATCAGGAGTACCCAACCCTATACTTAACAATAGCAACATAAATTAGCTAAACAGCATCTGTTACTGTATTGTAGGTGTTATAATTGACCATGTGACAGGCTGATTTGTCACATTCCGTTTGTACAGTTATAGCTAATAAGTATACAAAAGTTGCACATCACTGGCCAAGAGAGGAAATAAACCATTAAATTATGTCCAGTAGTAATGTTGCTTTATTGCGTCTATATGGTAGCTAAATAAAAAATCTAATTATGCAAGAAAAAGTAGCTAATTTGAATTGAATATGAAAGTGATATGTTTCCTCAACCAATTTTACATCCGATTGTCACTCGCAGGACTTGCCAACAGGAAAAATGAAATGGCTAAAAAAATATAACAAATACAACAAAATAGTACTGCAATAGTATTTTATATACATTTAAATTAGAAGATGTTAATGCACAAAAACTTTAACTGGAAACAAAATGCATTTGAACTTTTGGTTATTAAAAAAAGTGATGGTAAACTTTACCTACACAATTCACTGTTGAAATAAATTATATTTGTAATTATTTTTCATTCCGAAATTACAATACATACATTAAAATAAACATTTACATATTCAATCCATAACTATTCAAAAGTAAAACTAAGATAATTTATAATTATTTTCAATGATTAAAAATAAATATACTTCGGCTATTATGAATGAAATGTCTTATAAACACTTTCACAAATTGGATTGCATTTTGTATTTAATTTCACATTTCGAGTTTAGATTAAAGTTGTTGCCCAAAACAGAACCCCATTAGATTTAAGGGCACTGTAATGAAGTATGACATTGGCAAGTTACAATTTAAACAAAAATGCATCTACTTCCTTTTTTCCCTGTTAATATTCATTGTGCTTCAGAAAAAAACTGAATTGGTTCTTCCCTGCTTTGTAAAGATTAATAAAACAGTCATCTAAGGTAGAAGAGAAATACCGTTTTCGTGATTTAATCTACATTTTCTTAAATGTTGTTCGAGACACGATTGAAAATATGTAAATTGAATAGATAGAGTGAACATTTTCTTTATTAGAGACAGTGAAATAACATCACATCTAGTGGGAAATTAAGTAGAATAGGACACTTCTTTTCAAGTAGAGATCAGGCAAGCTAATTAGCAGACTGTGTCACACCGTAAATTGTCTTCTATTTAGATAATTTTGTTTTTCTTGAACATCACTAATACATATGTAATATTGTAGACAGTGACTTATCATAAACTCGGAAATATACAGTAATTACTGAATATTAGGGAAATTACTTGAAAAAAATGACATGAACAATTATGCAGCACTTTTCAAATCTTGACCCTTAAAAATTATGATAACAGGAAGCTCCTCCAGATAATTGTCTATATAAATGTCAATTACTGGTAAATTATGAAATACGAATGTAAGCAAAAAAAAAACAAAACACAACAAAATCTTGAAAGTAAACTTTATCTAAAAATATGTTTTCTTTGTATTAAAGAATACTTTGAAATATATGTGCATGTTTCTGTTCTTGTAGAGAACTATTTCTGAAATGATATTGCTTTGCTATGAAGGAAAAGCATAAACATAGTACTCCAACAAAATATGATACCTAATTGAATGTGATTCTATTATTAGCAATGTATTAAACATTCACATGAAATTTAAAAACAGATATGGTGGTGCACAAATAAATAAAAACATGTAATAGCAAAATGGTTACAAATGTATCCCAATTACCCGAACAATGTACAATAAAATACATAAAGATAGACACTAGGGCTAGATTTACTAAGCTGCGGTTTTGAAAAAGTGGGGATGTTGCCTATAGCAACCAATCAGATTCTAGCTGTCATTTTGTAGAAGGTACTAAATAAATGAAAGCTAGAATCTGATTGGTTGCTATAGGCAACATCCCCACTTTTTCAAACCCGCAGCTTAGTAAATCTAGCTCTAAGGCTTAAAGTTAACAAAGTGCTGAACTCTGGACTGTGGTTCAATGTACAAAGAACAATATGGGCCTGATTCATTAAGGAAAATAAAGTCAGAGAAGGAGTAACTTTGCACCTTGGCAAAACCATATTGCATTGGAGGGGGGTGTAAATTTAAAATGTGATGGCAGATTTTTAGTTGGGGGTAGGGCATGTCATTGATCAACTTTAAATTTCAGTGTAAAAATAAAGCTTTTTTTGCCTTACTTCCCTTAATGAATCATGCCTTATATCTATCTCACAGAGCACGTCTGTATAGCATTCCAAGTCCAGTGTCAAAACTAATCATAAAGGGTCCTCAATAAGCTCTATGAATAGTGCTGACAACATTATTACATTAATATTATTCATTTGGTTACTTCTTGTTAAAAGTGGTAGTTGAAGATATTGATAAGTGCCTCATAGAAGAGGAAATCAAGTGGATTTCTTTATTGAAATTTGTAGTACCCTTCAAAATTAATTAGGAAACATAGTTTAATATTATTCTATAATTTTGCAACTCATATAAATATGCTTTTGAAAATAATGAACTGCTTGTCTCATGTATTAAATCTATATACAGATTGTGAACAAAAAAAGGAGACACCTGGGTAAAGGTGAGACACCAAGCATTTTGAAAGCAAAGGCGCAGCTCATTGGTTAATTAAGCCAATAACATACCAACAGGATCATATATAATATTTTTGGACTGCTACCTCCAATATTCTTGGTGAACACCGGGGAGATTGTTAGACTCCGCGCCTCAGGTATGCCAGCGCTAATCAAGATTAGTAGTAGTAGAATCCAATATCTGTTACAGTTTGCTGTGACCATGGATTCCGCAGCAAAGGACCTGTTGGAGCACTTAGTGGGAAGGGTGGATAAGCAAGAGGCTAACCAAGAGCAACTTTCAATAGTTTATCCACCCGGTTGGATGTTGTCCAGAACACCCTAGTGGCTAGCGGACCACCTGCATCGTCAGTGTCTGCCCCAGAACCCCAGCCCATAGCGGCAGCTTCTTCCTCGCAGTTACGGATACCTAACCCACCTAAGTTCGATGGGGAACCCAAATATTGCAGAGTATTTTTAAATCAATGCTCCATACAATTCGAGCTATTACCCGGGAACTTCCTTTCTGAAAAAGCAAAAGTGGCCTATGTGATTTCTCTGTTGTCCGGTCAAGCCTTAGCATGGGCTTCCCCTTTATGGGAGAGGGATAATCCCATTCTATATAACTTCAACACCTTTTTGTCCACTTTCAAGAAGATATTCGATGAGCCAGGAAGGGTATCCAATGCCGCTACCGGCTTATTACGTCTTCGCCAGGGAAACCAGTCTGTGGGACAGTATGCGGTCCACTTCAGAACAATGGCCTCTGAACTTCACTGGAACGACGAGGCTCTAGTAGCTACTTTCCGGCAGGGCCTTTCAGACCGGATCAAAGACAAGCTGGTATCTCAGGAACTCCCTACATCTCTGGATGATATCATCTCTCTCCATGTCAAGGTTAATTTGCGTTTTAAGGAGCATAATTTAGAGAAGGAACAATCTCGGTGCAGTATGATTCGCTTGGCCCCCAACTTCCAAACCCCTGTTCTTCCTCCCGAAGAGCCTATGCAACTGGGGGGACCCGCCTGTCGGCCGAAGAAAGGGAGAGGAGATTTCGGAACAAGTTGTGTCTATATTGTGGAGAGAGTGGCCATCTTCTGAGTTCTTGTCCTAAATGCCTGGGAAACGACAGGGCCTAACGAGTTCGGGAGCTGCATCGTTGGGGTTCTTCTCTCAGTCTCAGTCAGTTCCTTGTACTAATGATTGCCTGTCTATCCCCATTTCCCTTCAGTTAGGACAGAAGACTTTCCCGCAGTCTGCACTTCTTGACTCCGGAGCCGCAGGAAATTTCATCTCTGCCGTAGTAGTTAAACAATTCGCTATTCCCACACAAGCCTTGGAACAACCCATCTCATTGCTGGCCATTGATGGGGAAGATATCCTGAGGAATCCATTCTGATACGCACTATTCCCCTCCCTCTCCAGATCGGAGCGCTTCATCGGGAAAAGGTCTCTAGTAATTCAGAAATCTACCAACCCAGTCATCCTAGGACTTCCATGGCTTCGTCTCCATTCTTCCACCTTAGACTGGAAATCATGTCACATATTGTCCTGGGGACAGTCCTGCTTCTCTCACTGCCTTCAGAAAGTGGTCCCTCCAGATATTCCCAGACGTTCTCAAAAATTTCCTGTGACTCTTTTGCCTGAACCATACCAAGCCTTCTCTGATGTTTTTGTCAACAGGAGGCCACTAGGCTTCCTCCTCACAGAATCTGGGATTGTGGCATTGACCTTATACCTGGTAAACCTATTCCTAGGGGTCGTGTTTACCCCCTTTCCCTTCCGGAGTCTAAGGCTATGGAAGAGTACGTCCGAGAAAATCTAAAGAGGGGCTTCATCCGCAATTCTGCTTCCCCAGCTGGGGCTGGCTTCTTCTTCGTAAAAAAGAAAGATGGGGTCTCCGCCCTTGCATAGATTACAGAGGTCTGAATGCTATTACCATTAAAAATCGGTATCCTCTGCCACTGATTTCCAAATTGTTTGACCGTATTAAGGGTGCCACCATCTTCTCTAAACTTGATCTCAGAGGAGCGTATAACCTCATACGCATTAAGGAGGGGGATGAATGGAAAACTGCATTCAACACCCGAGATGGCCACTTTGAGTACTTGGTCATGCCCTTCGGGTTATGCAATGCCCCGGCTATCTTTCAGGGCTTTATGAATGAGCTCTTTCAAGATCTCTTATATCAATCCGTAGTCATCTACTTGGACGACATCCTCATCTTTTCTCAAGATCTAGTATCTCATCGCAGTCATGTACTGGAAGTCCTCTCTCGTATCCGGAGAAATCATCTGTTTTGCAAATTAGAAAAATGTACCTTCGAGCAGAAACAAATTCCTTTCCTGGGATATATTATTTCTGGCACCGGTCTGCAGATGGACCCCACCAAATTGAAAGCCATACTTGACTGGCCTCAACCTTCTGGTCTTAAGGCTACCCACCGCTTCCTAGGATTCTCCAACTACTATCGTCAATTCATTAAAGGTTATTCTTCTCTTGTGGCTCCCATCACTGCATTGACCCGTAAATCTGCTGATGCTAGCATATGGTCCACTGAGGCTATCCAAGCCTTTATATCATTAAAGTCTCTCTTCTCGTCTTCAACCATTCTTCAACAGCCTGATTGTTTACGTCCTTTTATTCTGGAGGTAGACGCGTCTTCCGTTGGTACTGGAGCCGTACTGTCACAACGGAGCCCTTCTGGCAAACTTCATCCTTGCGGATTCTTTTCCCGTTGCTTGTTACCTGCTGAGAGGAATTATGGGATTGGCGACAAAGAGCTCCTGGCCATCAAGTTGGCTCTCTTCGAATGGAGACATCTACTAGAAGGGGCACAATTTCCAATCACCATATATACCGATCACAAGAATTTGCTTTACTTACGTACTGCCCGATGTCTAAACCCTCGGCAAGCAAGGTGGTCCTTATTCTTCTCACGCTTTGACTTCAACATCACCTTTCACTCGGGATCCAAGAATACAAAGGCAGACGCCTTATCTCGCTCTTTTGATCCAGCTGATATGGAACCTTTGGAGGACAATAAATTCATTGTAGACCCCTGTCGAGTATTGGCAACTACACGCCTGAACAAGGGTTGCCCTCCGGGCAAAACATTCATCCTGCCACATCTGTGCACTCAACTCCTTAGCTGGGCTCATCACTCTCTCTTCTCTGGGCATGCCGGCATCCGCAAGACCTGGGACTTGTTGTCCCGAAGTTACTGGTGGCCTTCTTTATGGGAGGATATGAAAAAATTTGTTTCTGCTTGTTCCAAATGTGCTCAACACAAGACCTCTAGGAAAAGACCTTATGGATGTTTGCTCCCATTACCCATTCCTGAATACCCGTGGTCACAGATTTCAATGGAATTTATCACAGACCTTCCACCTTCCAAATCCTGTACTGTGGTGCTAGTGGTCACAGATCGCTTCTCTAAGACAGCCCTCTTTATTGCTCTTAAAGGCCTTCGATCTTCCTCCTCCTTAGCCGATATTTTTATTAAAGAAATATTTCGCCTCCATGGCTGTCCTCAACATATTGTTTCCGATCGTGGATCACAGTTCATATGAAAATTTTAGAGGTCCTTCTGCAGGAAGTCCGGAATTAAGCTTGATTTTTCCTCCGCATATCATCCCCAGTCTAATGGGTCTACGGAGAGAACCAACCAAAAATTAGAAAAATTCTTAAGAATATTTATCTCAAGTAATCAAGATAACTGGGTGGATCTTCTCCCTTGGGCCGAGTTTGCCCATAACAATCATTTTCATGAGGCCATCTCTAACTCCCCCTTTTTTGTTCTTTATGGCTGCCATCCTAGACTACCCACCTTCTCTCAAATTACACCTTCCGAAGTTCCGGCAGTGGACTCATTGTTTTGTAACTTCTCTTCTATTTGGGAACAAACCAAGAGGAATTTAAAGAGTGCAACCATTCGTTCCAAGAAATCTTATGATAAGAGGAGGAGAGTAAGCCCAAGCTTTTCTATCAGTGACAGGGTATGGCTATCCACTCAAAACATTTGTTTAAAGGTTCCCAGTAAGAAATTTGCTCCCAAGTTCATTGGCCCATTTGCTATTTCTGAGGTCATCAATCCGGTAGCTTTCAGATTGAGTCTGCCTCCTTCCCTACACATTCCAAATGTCTTTCATGTCTCCTTGTTAAAACCAATGGTAACCAACAAATTCTCCTCCCCATCAAGAGTTCCTCCTCCTATTGTGGACCAGGATCAAGTGGAATATGAGATTAAGACTTCTGGATTCTCGCAAAGTTCAAGGTTCCATACAGTTATTGGTGGATTGGAAGGTTTATGGCCCTGAGGAGCGCTCCTGGGTAAAAGCCACTGCTCTGCACGCTCCCCGTCTACTCAAACTGTTCCATAAATTTTTTTCCGCTAAAACCCTGTTAAGTGTCCGGAGTCCACCCTTAAGGGAGGGGGTACTGTCACAAACTTACTTGCTTTCCGCTGCTGATTCCTGTCTCTGTGTACAGCAGCACTTCCTGGTTTGGGTGGTCACATGATCATGGCTGGGAGGCGGCTTTTACTATCCACAGACTATATTAAGCTCACCTGGACACTGCAGCCTTGTCAGAGCAACAAGTTCACTTACCTGTTCCTAGCTCCTGTGCTTCGTGGATTGCTGTGTCTTCCAGTCTCCTGTGTCTTCCTGTGTGCTGATCTCTGCCTGTTAGACTATCCTGGCTCTTCAACCCCCGTGTACTGACCCCGGCTTGTTTGACTCCGAGTTGCCTCCTGATTCTGCCTGACTCCATTCCTATGCACCGAACCGGCTTGTCTGACTCCGCATCTTCCGCTCCACTCCGCTGCACTACATCTTGGGGCGAACCTGAGGACCGCGACCTGCGACTCCTGGCAGCGAAGCCCACAGCGCCTTCCGGCGGTTCTTGGTGAACACCTGGGAGATCGTTAGACTCCGCGCCTCAGGTAAGCCAGCGCTAATCAAGATTAGTAGTAGTAGAATCCAGTATCAGTTACAATCACGTCATCCCCCAGACACATTATGACACATCATGACACCCCCCAGAGACATCATGAAACCCTCAAGACACATTATACTTCCCCAGACATATCACATCCCCCCAAACATATAACACCAACCCCCAGACACAAAAAGACACATTATGACATCCCAGGACATATTACGTTACCCCCAAAACACATCATGACTCATCATGACACCCCCCGACACATAATGATGAACCCAGACGCATTATGTAATATAGATTATACAGTGTACTTTTGATTATCAGTACATAGCTTCTAATATGTGCAGCATGGATCTTTTAACACAATGCAGTTTCTGGGAATGTACAGCACCACTTGGAGCATCAGTATCAGTCCTCTTTGGAACTTCACCGCATTGAGAAAATTAGCCCTTAGCTTCTTTACAATGTCTGGTATGCATACAGTCTTATTAACAGAGGATATTGCTGCTAAGTTAGTAGTCTGTTTTAAGATTGTTTCAAACATCTACTTTACTTTCATGTCTGTTCAACTACTGGGCTCATTGAGTTCAACTATCTTTGCTGTTGCCTTTGGCTGCTGGAATTATTGAACCTGAATATATGTTGTCAGATGATCCTGACTAACCAGCTTTACTAATCTCACTGTACATACTTTTGATATCACATGGTAGCTTAACCACCTGCTGTAAAGTACAGCTGTTTTCAGATATTTTAAGGAGCACTCAATCCAGACTATGTTTTATTTATGAGTTATCACAGGTGGACAAAGTGCAGCTCCTTAACTATGATCCGCAAATAGACCAGTGATTTAGCATGCAATTGGCTTAATTTGACCTTGCTCTTGCTTACTCTCTGGTATTTTGGTGGATCTGTTGGCTTCTGACCCCTGGCTTGTCTGACTCTCCTTTTGCCTGATCTTCCTGTGGATCATTTGGTGACTCCAGACATCCTATACCTTCAGTCCACTGTCTAACTTAGAGAGTCTCCAGCTTACTCTGCCTAACCTGTACCTACTGTTAACCTATTGTGCCAGTTATCCAGTACTCTTGTTCCTTACATAACCTGGGATCCTGTTTCAACAGTTTCTATGTACTTGTGCTAGTTGCCTTATTATTTACTGCATCTCATTTTTACCTGTGTGACATATGTTTAAAATAAGACAGGGATGAAGGCTCTGATATGCCTGCTGCTGATGTACTACAACTACCAGCTGTGAGTACCTGCATTACAAAGTGATTGTTGCCAACTTCAATAAAACAGCAAGCTGTTTAAATTCAAAGCATCTGTGGATTCACATTCACCTAACACCACTATCACATTTAATAACATCCAAACATATAACCAACAACAACCCCCAAAACAACACCATTCATACATCTAAATACTCGTCTCAAAATACTGTCCTCACACCTTCATCCTCAAGTTCTAATCTACACCTTGTCTCTGTAACCACCTCTTGCTCCCGCTTAGAAGACTTCTCCCATGCTGCTACCCACTTATGGAATACTCTATCACACTTTATCAGAGTTTCCCCCAGCTTTCAAACCTTCGAACACTCTCTGAAAACCCATCTCTTCCACCTATACTGTTCACACTGGTGCACTTTCACAACTGTCCCAATCTCCACTCTGAGGCACACTTGCTCCTCTTGTCTTAGCTGTGCCCTTTTCCCATTAGATTAGTAATAGCTGTCTCAGGAGCAGGGCCCTCACATCCCTTTGTTTTCATGTCTGCATTTATCTTGTCTACCTTGTATGTCCATGTTTTCCCACTGTCCGGTACTGCAGTGCACTGTGAGGTCCTTTATTACAGATAAACATGCCCACTATTTTACCTAACCACATTAGGGATGTGCACCGGCGACTTTTGAGGTCTCGTGTTTTGTGTTTTGGATCCGGATTTTCGTTATTTTTGGGGTTCGGATTTGTCTCGCAAAACACTTGACGAAAGGTCTCGGTTCGGATTTAAGGTTTTGGATTCGGATTTTTTTTCAAAAAAACATAAAAAGTTTAAAAATCAAGTTTTTGGGCTTATTTTCACTCCTAGGCTATTATTAACCTCAATAACATTCAATAACAAGCATTTCCACTAATTTACAGTGTATTCTGAACACCTCACAATATAGTTATTAGTCCAAAACGTTGCAACAAGGTATCTTTCTGGACTGCGTAGAGGAGTGGGTCACCACAATATATATTAAAAACCCTGAACTTTTATGATTCGCACCAATAAATGTACCTGGACTGCGTAGAGGAGTGGGTCACCACAATATATATAATAAGAAAACCATCAACTTGTTTGATTCGCACCAATAAATGTACCTGGACTGCGTAGAGGAGTGGGTCACCACAATATATTAAAAACCCTGAACTTTTATGAATCGCACCAATAAATGTACCTGGACTGCGTAGAGGAGTGGGTCACCACAATATATTAAAAACCCTGAACTTTTATGAATCGCACCAATAAATGTACCTGGACTGCGTAGAGGAGTGGGTCACCACAATATATATTAAAAACCCTGAACTTTTATGATTCGCACCAATAAATGAACCTGGACTGCGTAGAGGAGTGGGTCACCACAATATATATTAAAAACCCTGAACTTTTATGATTCGCACCAATAAATGTACCTGGACTGCGTAGAGGAGTGGGTCACCACAATATCTTAAAAACCCTGAACTTTTATGAATCGCACCAATAAATGTACCTGGACTGCGTAGAGGAGTGGGTCACCACAAGATATATAATAAGAAAACCATCAACTTGTATGATTCGCACCAATAAATGTACCTGGACTGCGTAGAGGAGTGGGTCACCACAATATATATTAAAAACCCTGAACTTTTATGAATCGCACCAATAAATGTACCTGGACTGCGTAGAGGAGTGGGTCACCACAATATCTTAAAAACCCTGAACTTTTATGAATCGCACCAATAAATGTACCTGGACTGCGTAGAGGAGTGGGTCACCACAAGATATATAATAAGAAAACCATCAACTTGTATGATTCGCACCAATAAATGTACCTGGACTGCGTAGAGGAGTGGGTCACCACAATATATATTAAAAACCCTGAACTTTTATGAATCGCACCAATAAATGTACCTGGACTGCGTAGAGGAGTGGGTCACCACAATATCTTAAAAACCCTGAACTTTTATGAATCGCACCAATAAATGTACCTGGACTGCGTAGAGGAGTGGGTCACCACAAGATATATAATAAGAAAACCATCAACTTGTATGATTCGCACCAATAAATGTACCTGGACTGCGTAGAGGAGTGGGTCACCACAATATATATTAAAAACCCTGAACTTTTATGAATCGCACCAATAAATGTACCTGGACTGCGTAGAGGAGTGGGTCACCACAATATCTTAAAAACCCTGAACTTTTATGAATCGCACCAATAAATGTACCTGGACTGCTTAGAGGAGTGGGTCACCACAAGATATATAATAAGAAAACCATCAACTTGTATGATTCGCACCAATAAATGTACCTGGACTGCGTAGAGGAGTGGGTCACCACAATATATATTAAAAACCCTGAACTTTTATGAATCGCACCAATAAATGTACCTGGACTGCGTAGAGGAGTGGGTCACCACAATATATATTAAAAACCCTGAACTTTTATGATTCGCACCAATAAATGTACCTGGACTGCGTAGAGGAGTGGGTCACCACAATATATTAAAAACCCTGAACTTTTATGATTCGCACCAATAAATGTACCTGGACTGCGTAGAGGAGTGGGCACTGGGCACCACAATAAAATATATAAAAAACCTTCAACAGGTCTGCATTACACTACACATACGGCTGCTCCTCCATCCTCTCCATCATATACATGTTGGAGTTTTAGCGTGTGACAACCTCTTGTTTTTGATAATGTCAGTGCATTTTGAATATTTTTCAATTTGCCCCACACCACTGAATGTACTTTATCTATGATACGCATCTATCTATCTTGACTGCGTAGTGTGGTGGCCCCGGAACACTATTTGGTACCGAGGCCACAATATAGTTAAAAAATTGGGCATCAACTGTCACCGTTGTTTAATATCTGATACACCTAAATATGGACTGCACAGTGGAGTGGCCCCGGTAGTAAATTTGGTGCCGGGGCCACAATACGTCCTCCAACTTCCAAGTGTAGTGTTTATAAAGACAGACAGCGTCGAAGTGTTATTAGTTGACTTTCTTAACCCTAAAATTGTCCCTGTTGCAAATATTCGTGCAATGGACAGTTACTTTTTTATTGAAAGACTCAAGCTTTCAAGTGTAGTGTTTATAAAATATAAACAACAATACAGTAGTTTTAGAGCACGTCAATACCTCTTGTTTTAAATTATGACACGGCATTTTACTTTTGGTTTAATTTCTTGAATTTTTTTAAATTTGGTTTTACTTTTTGAGAGTCTAAGTGGGGTAAGCCACTGGGAGATAATTTCCCTCATTTTCTCTAATATGTTGTCAGCGTTGTGCCTCTTATTAAAGCCTGTAATGCACAATGTTGCCTGCCTTTGCATGAGCAGCCATTTTGTAGATGCTGCTACTGATGCAGCTGTTGCTGTTGCTGCGGAAGGGGATGCATCTACCCAGTGGGCTGTCACAGTCATATAGTCCTTCGTTTGCCCAGAACCACTTGTCCACATGTCCGTGGTTAAGTGGACAGTGGGTACAACCGCATTTTTAAGAGCACTGAGGACACTTGATCGTACTTCTCTGTACATTTTTGGTATCGCCTGCCTAGTGAAGTGGAATCTCGACGGGATCTGGTACCGGGGACACAATACCTCCATCAACCCTCTAAATCCCACTCCACTGATGGCGGACACCGGGCGCACGTCTAACACCAACATTGCAGTTACAGCCGCAGTTATACGCTTTGCAATAGGGTGACTACTATCGTATTTTGTGGTCATGGCAAACGACTGTTGGACGGTCAATTGTTTTGTGAAAGACTTAGCGGTCTTACGACTTCCCCTCTGGGAAGATGACCGACTAACAGCAGCAACAGCAGCAGTGGCAGTAGTAGGCGTACCGCTGCAGGATTCCTCGGATGAATCCCGTATTGAGGAGGACTCAGTCTGGCTGCTGACTTGGGCTGCAGGACTGAATCTGATGGAGATTGTGGAGGAAGTTGACGAGGAGGGTGTTGCTGGTGTGTATCCAACTGGACCACGGGATTTAGGTGTCCCTGTACCGATGAGGGTCCTAGCCCCAGTTCCTGAACTAACCACTGAACTATGAAGGTTATTCAGGTGACGTATAAGGGAGGATGTTCCTAGGTGGGCAAGATCCTTACCCCTGCTTATTTGAGCTTTACATAAGCTACATATGGCCATACATTGGTTGTCTGGATTTGGATAAAAATAACTCCAGACCGAAGAGGTGCATTTTTTGGTCTTCTGACCAGGCATGACGATGGGCTTTTTCATCCCATGGACATCAGCTGTTTCCCCCCCTGGTGCCTCATTTACAATAACCACATCACCATCCTCATCATCAAGTTCCTCCACAGCGCCAGCTACATCATCAATAGCCTCCTCCCGAGCCACCTCTTCCCGTACAGTGATGGGAAGGTCAGGCTTGACAACCACCAACATCCTTGGACTCGCCTTGTGGATTTGTGATAATTTCTCTTTAGAAGGCAGAGTTGTTTGCTGTTTTGTTGCTGACAGCATAACTCTCTTCAATTTTTTGTAGGGGGGGGAGGAGGAGGAGGAGGGCTAAGATCCGTGGGTGAAGCTGAACCACTAGTCATGAACACGGGCCAGGGCCTAAGCCGTTCCTTGCCACTCCGTGTCGTAAATGGCATATTGGCAACTTTACGTTTCTCCTCAGATGATTTTAAGTTTCTCTTTTTGCTACTTTTTCTTAACTTGGGCATTTTGGATTTTACATGCCCGGTACTACGAGATTGGGCATCGGGCTTGGAAGACGACGTTGATGGCATTTCATCGTCTATGTCATGACTAGTGGCAGCAGCTTCAGCATTAGGAGGAAGTGGGTCTTGATCTTTCCCTACTTTATCCTCCAAATTTTTGGTCTCCATTATATGTAGCACAAGATACTGCAGAATGTGTGAACTTGGTAATATTGCAGTACCAATGGACTTATACTGCTGTATTGGTTTTGCAAATTTGGTTATAATTATTATATATTTTTTTTTTTTTAAATTTTTTATTTTTTTTTACTTTTTTTTTATTTTTTAAAAACTTGGGAATAATGGGGAAATAACTATGCCCTTAGAAGCACAGAGCACAGGACACAGCACCACTGGAATGAACAGGACACGGCACAGGACCCAGCAGCACTACGGAACTCAGCAGGACAGAGCACAGGACACAGCACCACTGGACTGATACTGCAGAATGTGTGAACTTTGTAATATTGCAGTACCAATGGACTTATACTGCTGGATTGGTTTTGCAAATTTGGTTATAATTATTATATATATTTTTTTTTTTTTAAATTTTTTATTTTTTTTTACTTTTTTTTTATTTTTTAAAAACTTGGGAATAATGGGGAAATAACTATGCCCTTAGAAGCACAGAGCACAGGACACAGCACCACTGGACTGAACAGGACACGGCACAGGACCCAGCAGCACTACGGAACTCAGCAGGACAGAGCACAGGACACAGCACCACTGGACTGATACTGCAGAATGTGTAAACTTTGTAATATTGCAGTACCAATGGGCTTATACTGCAGGATTGGTTGTGCAAATTTTGTGGTAATTAAAAAAAATTAAAGTAGTTTTTGGTATTTTTTTAAAAAACTTTTTTTTATTTTTTTAAACACAGGGGAATATTGGGGAAATAACTATGCCCTTAGAAGCACAGAGCACAGGACACAGCACCACTTGACTGAACAGGACACAGCACAGGACCCAGCAGCACCACTGACATCAGAAGGACAGAGCACAGCACACAGCACCACTGGACTGATACTGCAGAACACAGCACAGCACAGCACAGCACAGCACAGCACAGCACAGAACTAAACAGCACAGCACAGAACTAAACAGCACAGCACGAGATCTACCAGGACAGAGGACCACCTAACACACCCTCCCTCTACCCTGATCAATGCCCGAGTGAAGATGGCGGCGACTAGCGGGGAATTTATAGGATCCGAGTATCGCGAGATCCGACAACGGGGTTATGAGTCAGAGCCTCAGTTTCACATTTGAATTTGGCGCCAATACCCGGATCTGTCTCGGATCCGACTCGGATCCGCAACGTTCGGGTGGGCTCGGATTTCATAAATCCGAGTGCGCTCATCCCTAAACCACATCCACTTTTTAATCTTACAGGACTTTATCTATTACATGCAAAGTCATCATATTCCAGAGTCTGCTCATCACCAAAAAATTCTGCTCATTTATAGTTACAATTCAGCTAGAAGGTTTAACTTTGTACCTTTGCAAAACCATGTTGCACTGTGTGCGTGGAAGGCAAATTTAAAATATGCAGACAGATTTAGATGGGGGTTGGGCACATCCTAGCTCATCACAGTGTTAAAATAAAGCTGCTTTGATTTTTGTGCTGTATGCAAAAGCAGGCAGTATATTCCCTGCATGCAAACATATGTTGCATTTACACCCCTTACATCACCCTTCAGCTGGGTGCACTGCAAACTTTAAATGGGGCCTCATGTGGCCAAAAATGTACAATTAATTTTGATCCTAATGGCTAATTTATTTTTGGAAATGATAAATTTTGTCTTAGTCTTTGCCAACTAATAAGTTTTAAATAAACCATCTCAAAAATCAAAAACAGAATGCTAATTGTCCCTACAATACTGATTTTCCAGTATACCTTTCTTTCAGTGTCCTTTACACGTATGTTTGGAAATGGTCTCATAAAAGACCAGCTCATCTTACTTTGGTGCTTGTCTGCATTTATGAGACATTGAGATTGAACTAGCAACAGAAGAAATCAGTTTCTGCAAAAATAATTTGATCTGCTTAGAGAATTAACCTGACTGTGAGAGGCTGTTATTCCTGTTCATAGATATTATACACTAAAATGTGTTTGCATAATCTGCAATGAAGACAGCATTTTTATCACCGGGTCTGGTACATTTTGTGAAATATAAGTGTTGGTAATAAAAGTTTTTGGTGGTTATTGCCCTTTTACTCTGAGCAGATACATAAAAAGGCTATCAACACATTTTAAAATGAAAGGGATCACAGTGTGATCATCATTAAAACTGGCACAGATGCTGTCAGTCCTTTTCCTACTCTTGGCATTTCAAGCTTGGCATTTGAAGTCAAAACCATACAGAAGAGTTGGCTTTCATCCTACAAAAAATTTTGTATCAATAACGAAGGGTAATAAAGTTCTATTATTAGACTCCGTTATGAAAACATAATCAGGAATGTGAGAGTTCTGGTTGGCTGAGTCTGAAGAAAACCAACTTTAACTTCAGTGATTTTAAACTTCTGCTTCAGAACACAATAAATGGTGAAAAAAAGCCCTAATAACTTTGCCTGACTTTAAAGGGAGCTGCTAGAATAAAATCAATGACTATTTATAGTAGTCCAGGATAAAGTCATGAAGTTAATAAATTGTCAATCATTTCTATTTAATTGTGTAAACTAAGACTGTAAGCTCCAATGGGGCAGGGACTGATGTGAATGAGTTCTCTGTACAGCGCTGAGGAATTAGTGGCGCTATATAAATAAATGGTGGGGATAATGATGATCAAGACCACTCTATTAAAAATAATTCCATTCAAACTTTACAGTTATGATGAAATGCACAGTCTTAGTTATGGGGCATCCCCAGAAGGCTCTGACAGTCATTTACTGCACTCCTCTCACCTACTACCAATTGCCTGTTTGAAACAGGCAGTTGTCTTATTAAAGCCTCTCTCCATGAATTTCCCATTGATACCCTTTCAGGACATTTGAAACTATCCTGCCTTTGTGGGGATGATTTTTTACTGAAGATGTGAGCTGTCCATTTAAAGAAAATATTTTTTTTGTTTATTCAACTATTCCTGCAGATTATTTATCAATTCCCTCCCTGTCAGAGAGTTTAAAAGATTTCTCGTTTGACAAAAATATTTCTAGAATTTAAAACCTTTAAATGAGGTTCTGCTATACTACTGGAAAAAAGAAGGAGTGATTTGGCAAGAGAGGGGAGGGGTGGTGGCCAAACTTGTAAAGAGCGAAGGAGAAAATTTGTAAGCGGCTAAAAGAAAAAGTGCTGGCAGCCAGATCAGTCTGTAGCTAAAACCCATTTACAGAGACTTGTGCACTGAGATAAATAGGGACAAAGCTGAAAAAAGCAAAAGGTTGGGTGACTGTAAATAGGCACCTAGTGCTTCTCACCTTTAAGTCTTAATAGAGCCTTCACCTGAATCTGAATTCCTGCTCTGGGCTGTGTTTCTAGAATTTGAACACTGGGGATCAATTAAGGAGAACCCCTGCCCCATACCAGACCTGGTTCCCCTCCAAATGACACTCAAATAATATAATAATGTAATAAGTGTCCCTTTGGAGTGAGTAATAAAATATAGGCTAGTTAAAGTGATAAAATATTATCAAGACATCCTCCTCTTATTATATTAAGGTCTTAATATAAACTATTAGGTATCACTCACTGAGTGACATACAACAAGTAAAAAAGATGTCAATGGCTACCCTGGATTGTTCCACTATAAATTAATAGCTTACTGTTTCTACTCCATCACACTATATATTAGAGATGAGCTGTTCGGATTCCGAGAAATCTGACTGATTTGGGCTACCAAGTAGTTACAAAACATGACTCGATTTGTTGCAAAAAAATCGGATCTGAAAATGAGGCAAAACGTAATTTTCGGGGAAAAATATGAAACCAAAACGCTTATTATACAGGAGCGCATCATTGAACTTCCGGGTAATGCGTTCCAAGCTGGAATGTATACAGCTGGAGTGTGCATTTGATATTGGAGGTACGTTCTTAGACTCACCCCCTTGGAACATGTCTTAGGTAGTCATGGGAAATACACATCTGCTAGGCAGGCGTCCCAGGGACTTACCTAGGAATCGCTGAGTTTCATTGTTAAGTGAAAACCTTTTTGTGTACTTTCGGTTTTGGCACTTCTGGTTTATGCGTTCCAGGGTGGAATGCATATTGTTTGGCGTACCTAATAGAGAATACAAGGGAACCAATACCTCATATATTCTGCAATGATATGCAGACTATCACCTTTTCATGAATCAACAGCTGCAGCTGAAGACAATCTGGGATTGCATAAGAAGTCAGGTAACTGACTCATGTTTTTTATATAAATTGTTTATTTAAAGAGAAAAAATGTCTGAGTACAAAATCAACAAAATGGACAAAAAGCTACATAGAAAGCATAAAAGGCATATGTAAAAATATATCATTAGACGTGATACCCTAGAGTATGTAGCTACACAATGACCATATCAGAACATTTGCAAAACATGTTTTTTCAGCATATGTCCTTTCTGTTGTTCTATGTAGTTTTCTTGAAAAAGGTCCAAGTTTATGACTGAAACTTTGACTTATAATGTGAGATATGGAATTGAATTAAAAGAAAATGAAAGCAGAAATGGTAATTCTATCATCATCATCATCATCAATTTATATAGCGCCACTAATTCCGCAGCGCTGTACAGAGAACTCATTCACATCAGTCCCTGCCCCATTGGAGCTTACAGTCTAAATTCCCTAATATAGACACACACTCACACACAGACATATACATACAGACAGAGAGGTAGAGACTACGGTCAATTTTTGATAGCAGCCAATTAACCTACCAGTATGTTTTTGGAGTGTGGGAGGAAACCGGAGCACCCAGAGGAAACCCACGCAAACACAGGGAGAACATACAAACTCCACACAGATAATTCTATCTTTTTGGTAAACTGACATGTATTTTTGCCGCTACTCTGTCACTAATTTTAGCCGGCCAGCTCACTACAGACTAAAATTAGAGAAAATTAGGACAGTTGTGAAGAGATCATTAGAAAATTGACTATAAATAACTATAAATGAATGCTAGTGCTTTAAATAGTAATATAGGAGCAAACACAGCTCACTATCACACCATCTTACCTATTTTGCACAATTGTTAATTAAATCCAGGTCCAAAACCAAAACCTTTCAGGATTTTTGGGCAAAACCTACAACAAAACCAAAACACGAAGATGTTTTAGAGACAAAATCACATCCAAAACCAAAACATGGGGGTCAGCGCACATCTCTACTATATATTCCTCAGCAGAGCACTAGGAATTATTCAAAAATTATAAATTTCTAGAAACCAAATAAGTACATTAAATATTAAGTTTTAAGGCAATATTAGAACATATTCATATTTATTAATTACACTGCATCACACACAATATAACTATGAAAGTCCTCATTTTTGATAATACTTAACCTATGTAAACATGGGCAAGGAGGTTGGTGCACATCAGATGATAATGAATTACTTATAAAACATTGGCAGTTAAACGCTGGTAGAAACCACTGTTACTAAATGGGATGCAGTCGTAATAGTGACTGTCAAATATGACTATGAGGTCTCAGTTTGTCAGATTTTCAGGCAAGTGATGACATTGATTGAAAATTAGTTAAATGCTGTATAATTTTGTTAGCTTGCTAGAAGATTTACACTGTAACTCAATGTGACAGGATAGGCTGTCTATGCCACCCTGTCTGTTGTTGCTGGGCACCAGCTGGGTTTTCTTTGCCACCATTCCCTTTATTTATCCCAATTGTGCCCTTTAACTGCAGTAGGAGAAGCTTAAGCTGCTACCACCACTGGACTCCTTAGCAGCATCCAGAACCACATCCTTCTGGGTAACTGTCACTGCTAGCATACCCCCTTGCTGGTACACCCACCTTGGCTGGTACCCCTGACCTCTTGAATTCAGATCACGGTTACTGTGGCTGGTACCCCTGGCCTATCCACTGGCCAGATCTTCAGGTAGTGGCAAAGTGTTGGTACTGGAAAGATGAGTCCAAACCTTAGAACAGGCGGAAATTGATTAAATTTGGGTCTAATGTGTAGGTCACAGGAAATACAGCAGGGAAGAAGTTGTTAAAGCAGGGTCTTGAACCAAGTGATGTTTATTTGCTCAAGTGTCCTGATAAGGACAGTTCACATTGGTTTAAGGTTTAACTATCAAGGGATCAAGTATCTCCTACACTACCAAGGACCTAGCGTCCTGTTAAACCAAGGCCTATCACCTACTATCAACTATAAGGGCTTTCTGCCCTGCTAACAACCAGGACCTACAGTCCCTCTAACCACAAGGACCTAATGTCCTTCTAACAACTACAGGGCTACTGCCCTGCTCCCCTATCATGAGCCTTGTGCTCCACTAACTCAGAGGCCTGCGCCTCTCTACAACTCTGGGCCCTGTGCTCAGCTAACTATAGGGCCTTGTGCTAAAACAACTACCTATTGGACCTAGTGTCCAGACAACTATCTAAGGGCCTGGTGCCCCCCTTACCTACCTAAGGGCTTAAACCCAGCTATTTATGGGGCCTAGTGGCCAGTCAATCCCTACCTGTTGTACCTTAACAGTGCCAGCATCTTGTGCCCACTAACTGTGCCAGCGGGCCTTGTGCCCGACCTAAGAGCAGCCAATATACTCACCTGCTCTGCACAGGATTCTCAACTTGCCCCAACGTCTTTGTCTCCGGGTCTTCCAGACCCTCCAGCCAGCGGCTCCTCTTCTCCATTTCGGCGCGCTGCTTTGCGGCGTCTTGTTGGTGGGGACATTGCTAGCCCTCACAAGGACTCACCGCCGATGATCTCTACCTTTTCATCTTCTCTGCGTCTTCTGTCTTGCGCGACATCTTCTTCCCTTGCTGCGCCGTCTTCTCCGTCATCTTCGCATGGGAGGGTAGCTCCTAGTCCTTACAAGGGCTCCCTGCCACTTCCGCCGACATCTCCCGCTTCTTCTTTGCTGGATGTCCCACGGCGTCCTCTTCCACCTCCTCCGCCGATGAACTGCTCTGCAAATGGCGGCACCCAGCGGCTTAAATAGCTGACGTCACTCGGCTGTGTTGCCCTGATTGGCTCGCCGCAGGGCCAACAATTCAAACTGCCGTAGATGAGCCAGAATTGGCTCACCTATCCGGCTGCCGATTGGCCAGCAGGGGAAGGTGAGCCCTGATTGGCTCACTTGACCTCTGCGACCGGTGCCTGAAAGAAAAGACGAAAACTTACTGCCGCTGGATCCCAGGCTGGGTAAGTGTAGTCTTCTCCCGTCTTCTTTCTTCCGGGCCTCCATCCTCTCTTCCATTTTCACCCTCTTCCAGGGCACGGCAGCGGGGCACAGCTCCACATATATATGACATTTTATTATATTATTATAATGTGTACAAGTAGGATAATGAGACTTTAGCATTTACTACTAACACTGTGAAGCCACATCTTTACACTTTATGTACAGCTTCTCTATGCAATGTCTATGCTAAATGCTTCCAATGCTGCAAGAGCTGTCTATATAAGCCTGTAATTGGGTCATATATGATAGAGTCTTGCCACCAGATTATCATTGGGCATGGGGTTATTATTGGACCATCCACTCTACTATATTGAGCTAATTGCAGTGTGTGTGTTCAGCATTAGGCTTACTGACCTTCAGGTCCGTCTCTCACTGTAGCTCTCTGCTCTTTATATATTCCATTATTTTACATTGAATACCTGCACCTAACACATAAGAGTGTATATTAACAGAACAATCATATATTACAACAGTCGTATCATAAAACAACTGTATAAAACAAAAAATTGTCTACAGCTGTATTAACTCTATTTAAGACATTGCCTATCCTGGCTATTTTCCAGTAATGGGGTGGAGAAAAGAAGAGGTATAGTAATTGAATTACAATAGGGATATAAACCATGGAAATTATACTAATAAGGTACAGTAAACTCACATTGCTTAGCTATAAAGACATATGCAAAGTATTAAATACAGTTGGAGGAGATAGTTGGAGGAGATAAAATATTAGACATATTTATTCATACCATGAGTTCCTAAGATAGATACTGTTCCTATATGATTCCAGGTAGAACCAGGTATAATTTGGTTGCAATGAGATAAAGATTAGTGACAACAAAGTTCAACAAAAAATGTATCTTTTATTGCAAAAAAGTTACAAAGATCGTGATATGATATGTAGCTTCTAATAGTAGCTTTAGCAATATGTTCAAATCAGCAGCAATCTCCAGGAGCCTCGTTCTCTGCTATTGAGAGCTGCATAAATGATATTTGAACTGACACCACTGCAGACGGTCCAGGCAAGAGGCTACCTGTGTAGCCTCTTGCCTGGACCGGGAGGAGACATATTGCTTGGACTTGGACCTGGACATATAAGCAGCCCAGCTTTTATTGACAGAAAAATGAGGGTGCCAGATTCCATTAACATAAGGTTAAAAGGTCAAAACTTCTTATTAGCACAACTATGATTATTCTACAGTACATTTCCTGCATTTGCACAGTAGGCACTGGGACAAGGCCTAGCTAATATGCTGACGTGTCCTGGCCTTGCCTTAGTTATTTCAACACTTCATAATACACACATTAAAGTATAAGAACAAAAAAATGTTGCCATTTTACTTGGCCTGTCACAATATGATCAATGATTTGATAAATAGATTTGATTTATTGTGGCCTGAATTCTTAAATCCTCTGGCAGTAGCTTAAGAATCCTAACTTCCCTGAAAATATATGCATGTCTAACGTACAATTTAATTTCAAACAAAAGCATGTCTATACTGTAATGACTTAAATTATTTGCTTTGTCCATATTCTGGGGCATATAATTTAAATCAACTTATCTCTTGACAAACTTGTACTATTGGACAAAATATAAGCTATTCTTTGTACATTTTGACAGCACAATAACTGGGCTAAGTGCATTATTACATTATTCTTCTAAAAGATGTATTGGACAAAGGAAAAGGCTTGTAGTTCAACTTTGACTTTTAAAATCTTTTCATATAATGATCAATTGTTCATGCTGCTTAATCAAAGCCAAGGTGGAGGGGTGGGGAGCTGTAAGATATTGGAGGAAGAAATCTTTCATTATTCATATGTGTCTCTGTTCAGTGAAGGTTGATGTGATTGCATTACCAGTTTTATTAAGATAATGAAATTAAGATGCAATATATAATGATGTCTACACAGTGTTATACCCAGGGGAATCTATGAAGTAGTTTGTGATATGTAACATTTTAATGTTCATAATTATTATGTCTGAAGACCGAGTTAACGACTGACCTAATATTTTATTAGGGCTACACTTCAATTGAGTATAATAAAAAAAAGTCACAAATCGAGTTTTATTGATAATGAGCTCTTGCTCTCCTTTAGCTTGGCAGATGTGCCAAAAGAGTTTTTTTTATATTGGTTTAATTTAATTTAATTATGTACATTATGTTTTTATTACAATAGATAATAATTTAAAAAATACAGTTGAACAAGTGTAAAAGTAAATAATGTAAAAGTTAGAATATTATTAGTGCTGGATTAAGGGCCTCATAGGCTTAAAGCAAAAAATAATTATAGCCCCAACATTTTAACTGGGTTACTTCAGTGCTTATTTTGTGAGGATAGACTAGGGGTCGACAACCCCCACACACGTGCCAGACGTGGCAGGCAGAGCCGTTTTCACTGGTACGTCGACCCCCAGGTCACATCCAGACATTAAGGGGGAAGGCTGTTTTCGTGAGTTCTGGGCTTCCGCTGCCCGTCTCTCTGGAGAACAGGCACTTTCTGCTGGACTGTAGTGCGCGTGCGGTCATTTCTACAGGTACCGCAGCACAACATCTATCGTCCAACTGTGTCCCTGCTACCTCTACCTCTTTTTCCCCTCTTCTCCTCCCTTCAGACTCATGATTGGTGAGTGCCTTCCTCACGGTGTAAAAGAGGAGCCTGATCCAAGTAAGTTAGATCTCCCATCTGCATTGCAACCCTGCCTTTTCCTGTCTCCATTTTTCCCTCCAATGTGTGCCTCTGCCCTCCCTGCTCCATGTGTGTGCCTCTGGTCCCCCTGACCCATGTGTGCCTCTGTCCCCCCTGCTACATGTGTGCCTTTGCACCCCCTACCCCATGTGTGACTCTGTCCCCCCTGCCCCATGTTGGCCTCTGCCCCCCCTGCCCCATGTGTGCCTCTGCCCCCCTCCTCATGTGTGCCTCTGCCCCCCTCCTCATGTGTGCCTCTGCCCCCCTCCTCATGTGTGCATCTGTCCCGTTTGCCCATGTATCCCTCTGTCCCCTTTATCCATGTGTGCCTCTGCCCCCTTTGCCCATGTGTGTCTTTGTCCCCGCTGCCCCATGTGCCTCTGTCTCCACAGCCCATGTGTGCGCAAACTATTTGTGTGTATCTGTCTTACATTATGGTTGCCTGTCCCTTTGTCTCTCCGTTTTTTTGTGCATGTCTCCCTTGTCCCCCCATCCCATATGTTTCCCCTTTTTTCCAATGTGCCCCCACAACCCACAATCCTATTACACCACACCTTCTACCCCCGTGTCTTCCACTTCACACCTTTTCTTCTCCTCTCCTGAATGTGGTAGGCAGCGTTGTTAGATCAGAAGCAACGTAAACGAACAAAGGCAAAACCGTGTCCAGCGCCACATAACTGAACCTGAGAATTGGAACCTGAGGCTGGCGGGTAAGCACAATTTTCCTTTAATAAATCGTATGTGCTTTTTCTTCAGAGTGTTACCTCTGGGTATATTACTGCTATTGTTGGAGGTTACCCCTACAGGAGGCAAGAATGCTTTTGCACAGGGGAGCCTATTTAACACAAAATACCTGTACTTTTTTATTGATCTCTGAATGGTGATAAAATACTTTATTTTAGAAAAATTTTAAATGCCCTATCCTTGGAATCTAAAAAATTAATATATATATATATATATATATATATATATACACATGTATACATGTATTACAAAAAGACAGGGGGCGCCAACATAGTGCATTATAAAACATAAAACAATGCAAAAAGTCCTCCAAAGATAGGTTTTCTCCGTACCAGATATTAGTAGAATTAGAGCCAATAGGATGAAATCTCATTGGAAATGCTGGAACTTGCACCAAGCCTGGGTAGCAGATGGATCCTTCCAATATAGACAGAGTAGTATCCAGATACACTTTGGTGGAAGTCTTTTGGCTGCAGTGATATCTGACTTTCACCGAAGTGTATCTGGATACTACTCTGTCTATATTGGAAGGATCCATCTGCTACCCAGGCTTGGTACAAGTTCCAGTATTTCCAATGAGAATTCATCCTATTGGCTCTAATTCTACTAATATCTGGTACGGAGAAAACCTATCTTTGGAGGACTTTTTGCATTGCTTTATGTTTTATAATGCACTATGTTGGCGCCCCCTGTCTTTTTGTAATCCATGTACTAGGTCTGACACTTGCAGACAGGTGTTGAACGATCGGGGAGCTGCCTATTACATTTAAGTATTATTTTCATTATTTTCATTATTATATCATAAAAAGCGCTCTGAGCTTAAAGACTTTTTGGGTGTTTTACATGTATACATGTATATATATATATATATATATATATATATATATATATATATATATATATATATTTATTTATATGGCACACGTGGGCTTGGCAAGGTTTTAGCCGACACACTGGCGGCAAAAGGTCCGACCCCTGGAATAGATCATAGTGTGGCATAGACAAGAAATGGCCCAGGTCATCACCCCTTATAACTGAGGCAAGATTCAGCTATCCTTGTAGAGTTGAAAGCCCATTTAAAATACTTTCTTACAGTGAGTTTGTGGCTGTCCTTCAAATTGGCATATGTATTATATGCACGGTACAACTGTTACTGCTTCCAATACATCTCAAGGCAACACAGTGCGGAATTTATCTGGGGAAGAGTTGCAACTGTGAAACAACTGTCTACATACCACGCACAATGGGGCAAATTAGACTTGAGGAAGGGACAGACCAGTAGTCGGCGGGGCTTAAAGTATCCACTGCCATGAAGCAGGGGGCTTGTTTATGGCATGTACTGGTTGATTTTTTGGGTAGATGGACCTGGAGCTACAGCTTCTTGTTATTCTTGAACATATTGAAAAAAAAACATAACAGTGACTACTGACGTAACATTTTAGCATACAATTTAGAAGAGCTTATTACAACAACTGACAGTAAGAAAAAAAACTTTGAGGATGCATATGACACAACCTGATTTAAGAGCCTATACATAATCTTTGTTTAGGTGTATCTTGTGTATACATGGGCTCTTAGATTCCCTCATCTCATAAGATACACCTAAAAAAAGATTTCAACCCTTGCTAAATGACTCAGAGAATTCCTTTTTTTTTTAACTTTTCCTCAGTGATGACATGTACATTGTCACAGTAGGGTTAATTAAACACTCACAGGACACAGCTACAGTCGCTTTTTTAAAATAAATAGTTTGACTGGAAAATAACCAGCTATAAGTATAGTATTTTCATGGTAGACCCACCACTAAAAATAATTTTAATGGCAGTGGGGCATTTTGCATTTGTCACTGAAGTTTCTATTTTACAAGTCAGTAACTCCAGATGCATCCAGCTCAAACACATTTGTATTTGCATACTTGTTATTCTTACACCATACAATAACGTAGATATGTGGCCATTACTCTCTTCTAATTCTCTCTGCTGCATTTGACACTGTTGACCACTCTCTCCTCATACAAATGCTACAATCCCTAGGTCTTGAAGGCACTGTCCTATTCTGGTTCTCATCTTACCTATCAAATCGCTCTTTCGGTGTTAATTTCTCTGGATCCACCTCTGCTTCCCCTATCAGTTGGAGTACCACAAGGCTCAGTACTAGGTCCTTTGCTGTTCTCTATCTACACCACTTCTCTTGGAAAACTAATAAGCTCCTTTGGATTTCAGTATCATCTCTATGCGGATGATACACAAATATATCTATCCTCTCCTGATCTCTCACCATCTATGTTGTCTCGCGTTACTGACTGTCTTTATGCCATTTCATCTTGGATGTCCTCTCGCCAACTCAAACTCAATCTTTTAAAAACAGAGTTAATAATATTCCCACAACAGAAGTTAGCTGTCTGACATTTCTATTTCTGTTGACAACATGACCATAAATCCCACCTCGCAAGCTCGCTGCCTAGGTGTGATTCTTGACTCAGAACTATCCTTTATTGACTTTATATCTAAATCAAGTTATATATACATCTAAAAAACATTTCCAGAATACGCACATCTCTTACACAAGACACTGCAAAAAACCTTAATTCATGTGCTTATCATCTCCCGCATTGATTATTGCAATTCCCTCCTTACTGCTCTTCCCCAAAACAGACTCAAACACCTACAATCTATTTTGCATGTAGCAGCAAGATTGATTTACCTTGCAAATGGTTATTCCTCTGCTGAATCACTCTTTTAGTCGCTACACTGGTTGCCTGTTTTTTACCGAATCCAATATAAATGTCACTCACCGGACTACTTCTCGTGCTACTTCTCGTGTGTTTAGGAACCGTGGCCGTCCACCATCCTGAGGGTCTGCGCATGTGCAGCCCTTTCAAACCTTCAGTTCATGTTCCTTTTAGTTAATTGGCTGATCAGGCAACACTCCCTATTTAAAGCACCTGAGGTCAATACCTCGTGGCCTGATCTTGGAGTCTCATTCCCAATGAGCCTCTGAAGGTGTTCCTGTGTTTCCTCGTGTGTTCAGCTCCTGCTGATTCCTGTTGTTCGTTTGTGGTTTCCAGACCACTTCAACTTCCCTGTGTTTCATCGTGACTGTGCCAGCTGATTCCTATCCGCTGCCTCTGTGCTACTACAGTTTCCAGTCCACTTCAACTCTCCTGTGTTTCATCGTGACTGCACCAGCTGATTCCTATCCGCTGCCTCCGTGTATCTACAGTATCCTGCTCACCTCAACTCTCCCGTGTTTCATCGTGACTGCACCAGCTGATTCCTATCCGCTGCCTCCGTGTATCTACAGTATCCTGCTCACTTCAACTCTCCCGTGTTTCATCGTGACTGCACCAGCTGATTCCTATCCGCTGCCTCCGTGTATCTACAGTATCCTGCTCACCTCAACTCTCCCGTGTTTCATCGTGACTGCTCCAGCTGATTCCTATCCGCTGCCTCCGTGTATCTGCAGTACCCTGCTCATCGCAACCCTCCAGTACTCCTCGTGTCTGCAGCCAGCTGATCCGCTCTCCGTGCTTCTACAGTGTCTCTGCTTGTGTCAAGTCGCCTGTCGGCATTGGATCAATGCTCCGCTGCTTCCATCTCGTCTAGACCATCTCTACTCTTCTGTATTCTCCAGGTGTCCAGTTCGATATACTACTGCTTCCTGAGTATTGTTTCCATCCCTGCTGGTCTACCTACCTGTGTGCTGCACCTACTTGATTACCGCTTCTACCCTCCTGGGACTTCGTATCCTGCCGGCCTCCAGCCGTCCAGGTATCTCTGCACTTCTGTCTGACAGTCTGCTCTCCTGAACCACGGTATGCATACTTCTCATTGACTGTGCTGGTGTATTGCATATCTTGCTGGACTGAGTTGTTCTCCTCTGGAGTTTACTATCCGCTGAGACTATTGCCATCATTTGACTGTGTTACCTTTTAGCCTGGATAGTTCTCGTGACTTTGTATTATTATGCAGTGCTGTTCAGTCATTACTATATTGTGCATATCATCGTGGGATCAAGTTCAGTGTGCCCGTGTATACTCTGCAGTGCATTTCTCTCCCCGTGCTCCCCCTCACATATATATTTCAGTGGTACAACTTGCTAGAGGCAGACCACTGTTCCCTGTTCCTGAGTCACCTGTTTCCAGTATCCTCTCACATAGCAGTGGTACAACTTGCTAACGCAGACCACTGACTTCCCGGATACCTTCACCTGGATTCCATTCCCTCACCTAGACAGCGGTACCACTTGCTATACGCAGACCGCTGACTCTCATCACCTCCTCGTTACTTCTGGACATTCCTCCTCACTATAGCAGTGGTACAACTTGCTATCCGCAGACCACTGACTACCCTCACGTTTCCCTTGTCCATTCAGTTCCTCGTGTACTATTACTACATATTACCAGTGCTGCTAGTCATAGACTTTCCACGAGCATTCTCTACCATCTGCTGTCTCCTGTTCCGTGATCACCCCGCTACCAGAGTACCATATTACCACCTATACTGCTCTGGTAAGTCCATCATCTGGTGATCCCTGGGTAAAGACTCCTAGTGCCCGTGACAATAAAATTCTTCTATTAACATACAAGGCCGTCAACAAAGCTGCACCAACATACATCTTCTCACTTGTCTCAAAATATCTCCCAACTCGACAACTCCGTTCTGCACAAGATCTGCGTCTCTCATCCATTCTTATTACATCTTCCCATTCCCGGTTACAGGACTTTTTTCGGGCTACACCCACTCTGTGGAATTCCCTCCCTCGCACAATAAGACTTTCCTCTGGTCTACAAACTTTCAAGCGTTCTCTGAAAACCCACCTCTTCAGACAAGCTTATAATATTCCTCAAGCACCCTCTTAACCTCACTGGATTACCCCATTACCACCCGTTACACAATTCACACAAGACAACAACCCTCTGACAAACCTTGCAGGGTGATTGGATCATATAGCATACTAATCCCATTTTGTTTTTTTGTTTTTTTTACCTTTGCAATCTGGCTGGACCAAAATGCAATATGTAGATTTAACCTCATGTATCCAACTCCCATTGTCTCATAGATTGTAAGCTTGCTAGCAGCGCCCTCTCACCTCTTTGTCTGTTTTGTTTATTACTGTTTACTACTGTGTTTGTCCCCAATTGTAAAGCGCTACAGAATATGTTGGCGCTATATACATAAATGTTGATGATGATGATGATGACGACATTGTTAGTAGTATATGTTAAAGTAGATTTATCCCATTTTATACACAATTTGATAACATAATGAAGTATTATATTATAATGAAGTATCATATGCAGAAGAGAGAATAGTGTCTTGACAGATATTAATAAATGTGAAACTCGCATTTTCAATATAAAAATGTAAATAAATACAAACCCCTCCACATCTGTTGTTTAACCTTGTAAAAACCCAATGGGAATCTTTTTATTTCTTGCTGTAGTCCAAATGGAAATTTGAATGAAGTATTGCAAATAGACTTCATATAATATAGATTTGATATAATACAGCCACAACACAAATGATTTAAGTTCTGTTAGCTGGAGGGTTAAATATGCAATCAGCCAATCAGAAGTGGCTAGATGGAGCTGATGAAAGTCATCATCATCAATGCTTATTGTTGATCCATCCATCCTGTCTATGCCAGCCCCCATCTGCCACTGTGGGCATAAAGAGGATGCAAGTCAACTATATGCAGAAATCTAGATAGGGTTCTTAGTGTAAGCATTTTTAGAACGCATTAGCTGTATGGAAATGAGTATCTTATGCACAATAAATTGGACTAAGTCCAATTCTAAATTAGTCCCTAAATCTTCATATGCACGAAGTCAATGTAACGTAAGGGCGTGCCAAGGTCGAGCATATACAGCAGCGTCCCGAGTCAAGCTTTGGGTATCTCTAAGGTACGTGTTTTTCAGTCATATCACTTGTACCAGCTACAGGTCAGGGGTAAGTGCAGAGTGATAGTAATGACGGTCGTTTATGTAAGGTAAAACATGTGTTTGCAACCAAAAGCAACTATAAAAATGCATTTTATGTACAGAAGACATTAATAACATCCTGTAAAATATATTTCATAGGAAAAATGGAAATAAAACATTCTGTGTGTGGTAGGGAATTTAGTTTGTAAGCTCTAATGTGGCAGGGACTGATGTGAATGCCTACACATTCTCTGTACAGTGCTGTATAATATAATTGGCACTATATAAATAAAAGATAAATAAATTAGAGATGGGCGGGCTCGGTTCCCCGAGATCCGAATCCTACCGAATTTAGGGTATCCGAGTACCGAGCCGAGCACGCTCAGTACTCTCCCGCCCTTTCGGATTCGAAATCGAGGCAAAACGTCATCGTGACGTATTTGTTTTTCTGAGCTCGGTTCTCGCGAGATTTGAAAAGCATAAATACCAGCCTCCACAGCAATCCATCGTCATTTGACAGAGGGAGAAAGCAGGGTTAGGTCACACTGGCTATATCAGCGCAGGGACAGTGATTGATTGTATTCAATACCATTGTAATCAGTTGTTACAGCAGTAAGAGGAGAAGAGAGGAGGGTTTTTGTTCAGTTTCTGGCACTCCAAGTGCTGTTGGGCTGTTCCCCATTCTTTTGCAGAAATTTATCGGACTGTCCAAAAAGTCATATTTTGCAGCAGTGCCAAAAAAATATATTTAGCACTCCCATTTGTTTTTGGGGTGTCCCCCATTCTTTTTCAGAAATATATCTGGCTGTCAAAAAAGTCCTATTTTGCAGCAGTGCCAAAAAAATATATTTAGCACTCCCATTTGTTCTTGGGGTGTCCCCCATTCTTTTTCAGAAATTTATCTGGCTGTGCAAAAAGTCCTATTTTGCAGCAGTGTCAAAATAATATATTTAGCACTCCCAATTGCTGTTGGGGTGTCCCCCATTCTTTTGCAGAAATTTATCTGTCTGTCCAAAAAGTCCTATTTTGCAGCAGTGTCAAAAACAATTTGTAGCACTACAAGTGCTTTGGGCACCGTCTTTTGAAATCAGGCAAAAAAACACACACCCCAAAAAAATTTACAGTGTTGAAGCGAAAAAGAAGTGTAACTGAGGAAATGTTAACTGCCGATAAAAAAAAAAAAGCCAACATGCCATTCTACACACGCAGTGGCAAAGAGAGAATGAGGCCTTCACCTTTCTCTATTAGTGGCTGATCCAAAAATGTTACCGAGTCTACAAGTGGTGCACAACTACTGTTACGCGTCAAAGCCGAGCTGCAAGATAACAGTAAGGCATTAGAGGATAATGTTTGCTCTGAATCAGAAATGACACCAACCCCTGTGGAGAGTCCATCCAACAGTGGGATGTCTAATCGTGAGCATTCTGTTAGTGTACCCATAAAGAAGGGCCCTTTCAGCAGTTCTGCTGATGTGTGCCTGAACAGCCCGAGTGTAGCCGGTGATACACAAATTGAGGATGCCACTTTGGAATTAGAAGAGGATGAGGGGGAGATTTGTGTAGGCGATGAGGGCGCTAATGAGGATGTTGATGATTATGATGCAGACAGACACCAAATTGCCTTTCTCAATTTCTATTTATATTCTAGATTATATTTACTTTACTTTAAAACATTGATTTTTCAACAAAATAGCAAAACAAAACCAAACAAAACCAAAACCAAAACACTCATTGGCGGTTTGGCAGAACCAAACCCAGATCCAAAACCAAAACCAAAACCAAAACACGGGGGTCAGTGAGCATCTCTAAAATAAATCCAAAAGAAAAAGAAAAAAAAGAAGTGTTATCTATCCAAACGGTATTAAAAAAAAGCTATAGTTATGGAAGAAAACACACTGTAGAACCAGCTCTTAAGAGTAACATAATTTATTACTTGTTAACATATGTTGCACAGATAAATTACATCCAAGACTTAAAACATCTTAAAAGCATGTTCATAATCTCCCGGAGACAATCTTTGCTTAATAAACTTGCAATATATGAACAGAAAACATTAGTAATAATCCTTTGCTATTTGAAAACTGCTTCCTGCTCATTCTTTGTAAGAACAATACATTAGGAGGGGGGAGCTGCTGACTGTGACATCACACTGGCTATTTCCTACAGGCTACAGATCGTGCACAGGAATACAGAGTGTCACAAGATTAGGTAATCTTGCAGACTAAGAGCTTCCCTGCTCACTCTGTGGGGAGTTTTCACCTAATGTGTCAAGGAGGGGGGAGTCATATTGATCTGAGGGGGGTGTCATATTATGTATGGGGGTGTTATGATGAGTCTGGGGAAAGTCATGATGTGTCTGGGGGGTGTCATGAGGTGTCATAATGGGTCTGGGGGGTGTCATGAGGTGTCATAATGGGTCTGGGGTGTGTCATGATGTGTCATAATGTGTCCAGGGGGGGGGTGGTGTGATGTGTCTGGGGAGTGTCCAGGGATATTACAATGTATCTGGGGGTGTCATAATTTTTCTGAGGTAGGTGTCATTATGAGTCATAATGTGTTTGGAGGTGGCATGATTTGTCTGGTTGAGTGTCATGATGTGTCTGGGGGGTGTCATGATGTGTCATGGGGAGGTGTCATGATGTGTCCTAATGTACCTGGGGGGTGGTGTGATGTGTCTGGGGGATGTAATAATGTGTCTGGAGGGTGTCATGATGTGTCAGGGGTGTCATGATGTGTTATAATGTGTCTGGTGGGTGGCCTGATGTGTCTGAGGTGTGTCATGATGAGTCATAATGTGTTTTGGGGGTGACATGATGTGTCTGGGGATGTCTATCTATCTATCTATCTATCTATCTATATATCTATATATATCTATAGATATATAGATATATATATATATATATATATATATATATATATATATATATATGTAACCCCCTGTCACTGTGTGTAGTGTGGTGTGCAAAGGGTACACAGTGCACCTCCTTCTCAAGCCTTGGCTAGCTGATGGGCAACAGGTGTTTCTTTGTAGTTAGTGGGACACAGGGGATGTCACTTTGGTGCAGTGTAATAGAAGTCACAATAATTTGGACGCCAGACCATCTCTATGATAAACTGAACTTTTATTTACACTCCTCTTCCTCCAGCACGATAATCATAATGGTTGCAGCAATAAAGAAATATATGTACAGCTCCTTACTCTCTCCAGCACAGTTCTTAATGAGCAATACGAATATGGTTGCAAATATCTTATTACTCCTCCTGCACAGTTCTTAATGTTATCCAGATGTTATATAACATAAATCATAGGTCTCTTATACTCCATCACTGTAGATCACCCTCCTCTGCAGGGGCACTCACATGGATGCTAACAGGCAGGCAGCTTCTCCTCCATGCAGCTCTGACACACTCTGTGTACCTCTCAACTGCAGCTCATCCCTCCTCTGCGGGGATAATGTCTCCTGTGCTCTGACACGTCACTCTGTGTACTCTCAGCCTCAGGATCTGACACTATAGCTACCTTGCCTCTTGTAGCACCCCTCACTCCAGGGCCTCTTCCATGAGAGTGTCCCCCTCTCTCTTGGGTTCTCTATAGTGGCATGGAGTTCTCCCCCTCATCCAGGGCACACATTCCTTGCCCTGGCTCAGTCACCACGCTCAGACAGCCAGGCAATGCTGGGGGAGCCTGGGAGGAAGCTCCCACTCCCAGTCCCCAGCTACCATCTCTCCTCTCCTGTGTCTCTCCCAGTCTCTCTCTCTCTCCCTCTCTATTCCCCCTTAATCGACAGCCCCTCCTTCCTTTCACTCAGTCTCACAGGCTGGGCTGGGTTATCACCATGGTAACCAGTTTATGTAACTTTTTATAAACTTCTATCTTACCCTCTAGGTGACTCCTCCTGTTTTCACTGAAGTGCAGGGTTTTACTAGAACACCACTATATATATATATATATATATATATATATATATATATATATATATATATCTATATAATCTACTTTTGGCTTTAATATGAGAGGCAGGCTTTGAAAGTTACTTTAATAATGATTACTAAACTAGAGGATCCTATAACATTTTTGCTGCATTAAATATTGCATATATGTATGCAGTATAGTCAGGTCTGGTATCAATGGTTTTGTGTTGGTATTTTTTAAATATGCGGTATGAATTTTAGATTTAGTGTGATGTGTCATTGCTAGTTTTAATGTACGGTATCAATGGTATTTTTAATATACAGTATTAATGCTAGTTTTATTGTGCGGTATCAATGCTAGTTTTAATGAGTAGTATTAATGCTAGTTTTCATGTGCAGTATTAATGCTAGTTTTAATGTGCGGTATCAATGCTAGTTTTAATGAGTAGTAATAATGCTAGTTTTAATGTGTGGTATTAATGCTAGTTTTAATGAGTAGTATTAATGATAGTTTTAATGTGCGGTATTAATGATACTTTTAATGTGCAATATCAATGCTAGTTTTAATGTGTAGTACCAATGCTTAAAAAGTTTATGTTGAAGGCTTATTGTGACACTCTATTTTTTATTTTTGCTTTGTTCCGAATTCAACCATTGGGAAGCCCCCCCCCCCTAAAAATCCTGCGTTTGCCCCTGAGGATCCAGTCAAAAATCCAATACAAGGTTGTGAAAGCTGCAATAGTATGTTGGAGGTGAAACATGGTTTTAATATTGCTCTGCTGAAATATTAAAGTTTGATGCAAAGAGCAATAATGTGCTATAACCCATAGCAACCAATCAGCTTTTGGCAGTCTAGTATTGTCAGACTCATTAGAGCTAATAATGGGTTACAGCACGTTTTCAACTCAAAGTTTGTGTTTATGGTTTAATTAGCATCATTTTTTTTCTTTTTATTCTCATGTATACAAGACCTAAATAGTATATGTGATAATTACATATATAGCTATACATATAATGATTTCACTTTTCCACTTATTCATGCCCTGTGAGTGCTTCCATCCTATCTTTGCTCTCTCTCTTTGAGGCCTATTTATTATAGGGACTGGTGGTTTTGCCACAGGTAGGGATTCCCCCTATCTATACTGGGGTTACCGCTGGTGAAGCCTTTTAACATTGACAAGTAGAAGTACAACCACAGTCCTCCTGTTGGCATTGCCATCTCAGGATGGTGATAGCAGGGAGAAATTATTGAAATAATACTTAATTTATGTCCCCACGGTAGTTCCACACAATTATAATTTTTTTTAGATGTTTTTATTATTTTTTGCAATTTATTTATTTTTTTATTTCTTTTTTTGGGAGGGGGGGGGGAGAAAGTGGAACTGGAAATCCAAGGGATTACAGATCCACTATGCATGTGTGAACCAGGAAAGCAGGGTCATGCATGTGCAGAGGCATCCAGACTGGTTGGGGAAGCTGTAAGACTTAAATTGCAGCAAAACAAGATTTTCAATTGTTGGGATAAGTATGGGAGACCTCAGACTCTCTCCTTGATCCTTTTCCTATGTTGGCCATATTGACATTTCCTCATTGCTGTTTGGTGATAAGAGTCAACAATGTATGGAATTCAGACTCTCAGCAGACAAGTAACAGAAATCCAGTCTGTAGACTCTGGTCTGATATCTGTATTTCTTGTTTTATCCTTGATGCCCTTTATAAAGTGTATTCATCGAATTAACACAGTGTGGGTTGATCTGCATACTATAATGATATCACTGGAGCAGTGAATTGATTGGTTGCAGTCTCAGTGCCTTAGTAATAGTGCAGGTTCCTAGTGAATTGATTGGCTGAATTTGGATGAATACTGGTGCAGCACAAAAAATGTCCACCTTTTAAAAAGCAAAAAGTAGGACAAAATAAGCCCCACCCACAATCTGCCTAAACCCTGCCTGCAGTCCACCCAAACTCACCCTAAATCTGCCTAACTACTCACATTTTCACTGAGATACACCCACTGCTCCAATAGGCCACACCCTTCTGGTTCTGAGAATTGGCACAGTCCCAAAAACTAATGGGAGGGTTCAGTTGTGCGAATAACCAGCCTATTTAATTCACATTTTTCTTCATGAGATAAAGCTTCACAAAAGGCAAGACATTTTAAGCCTCACCTCATTTAATACTTGCTTTTTTTTCCACTCTCATGAGCGAAAAGAGGTTTTTTTGATCTTATATTTTTTCCTTAGGCAAAATTATTGGGCAGGCGCAAAAAGAGCAATTTAATGCATCACACATGTAAGTTTCTCACACGTGGAGTAAATTGTTGGAATATGCTCTCCACACTGAGGGGTCTATCTAACAAGGTTGGGCTAGAGACCAATTTAAAAATAACTTTTTGCCCTGGCATCTGATTAATGCTCAGCTCCCCAGTGATACGGGCTGGCAGAGTACCCTTACTGATTCACCAGCCAGCGCAGGGTCCTTCTGTGCATGTCCTGAGATGGCGATAGAGATAGTAGGACGGCGGCAGTACTTGTATCACCGCTGTCCTTGTTAAACAGGCTACACCATGCTTTGCATCATACACTAATATCCATTAATATACCTAAATGTATAAAAGTGTCTAATTTAAATAGATATTGTCTGTATTCAAGGATTCAGCTGCTTATACATAAGCTGCTGAGTTTCCAACTGTCAGACAAGAATAGTATTTAATTATTCATTTATTCATAATATTACAGACAACTAAATAAAGGACTTGTTCATATACCGAGACCATGGGAGCATTTACTGTATATGTATCAGAGAATATTAATGACAATATTAATATTAATAGCAAAATAAGCCCTGCATCCGATCCATCCAAACACACTTACTTTTTTACACAATCATTCTCATTAATTGGCAAAGCTCCTCCCATATCAGTACAAGCTCCTCCCATTTTGAGGTCTGTAAATCGGCACTTTTACCTCCAAAATCAGGACAGTTGGTAGGTATGTATTAAGGAGGGGTTGTCAAAAGGAAGAGCCCTCTGTTCCACAGGCAGAACTTCCCTATCTCACAACCACTGCTGGTTCTGTCACAGATGCCACCATTTTCTCAGAAATACCGGAGGCCTGGTGCAATTAGCTAAAATAATAGGCAATATACAGTGAACACAGCCAGACTGACAGGAGCTAAAGCGAGACAACAATTGACAACTTTTTTTATAGTCCTACCCCTCAGTGCCAGCAGGACTCAGAAAATGCCGGCATTTACTCCAGCGTCAAAGTTTGACAGGAGATGGGACTTTATCAACAACTTCAGTTTGGTGCTTCAACCCCTTAAAGCCCTCCTCTCTCCACTGCTGAAGTATATCATAATTTTGTTGTCGAACTTCTTCTTTCACATTGTAAGTTTTGATCATATAACTTGTAATTACAGTTTATGGATCAGAGTCATTGGCCAGGTAATAAACAATGGACTCCAAATTTAGTCTCAATGGTTAAACAGTATTCTCCTGTTTGAGCCATTAAATAGTCCAGGGCTAATCGATGTTGCAAAAGTTAATTTTATTAAATGCCTGTAATTCATGTCCAACATAATTTCATCATAAATTCTAGTCACATTATCAATAAGTCAAACATTCAATTTTGATTAGTCATAAAGCCAAAATTTCCATAAGTAACCATATTACCAATATTTATGACAACTTTATGTCTTACTGACTTGCTAATAATTGGAACATATTTTTTATTGACTAGTACATTTTACCTTTTCTTTCTAAACACATTATGAGACAGTACCTTCTTCAACTCATCATTTGATATTGTATAAACTCTTCCTAAATAGCAAAATCCTTCAGAATTAACTGGTAACCATTTATAAGGATATTTTGTCCGGTCATGTGTGATGCCAAAATTATAACTAGAGCTTTAGTTAATATACACAAACAAATAAGAGGATAAGGTCGGGCCCTTCCTATGAACGTCTAGAGACGTTCATATACACATTGATTGAATACCACTTAATACTTGTTAGTAATAAAAAGTTACTGGGCTGTGGTAGATCACTCCTTTGGATTTGTAATGGATGCTGTTCAATCCGTAATCTTCCCTCCGATGTCTCCTCCAAACACATGTCACGGTCACTAAGGTTCTCGACCCAGAATTCTGCCAGCAGTTGTCACTACACTCAAGGCGCGGAGTCTAACGCAGCGGCTGGTCTTCTCCAGGGACCCCCACAAGAGGGTATGGGTTTTAGCAGCACCCCTGTGCAGGTCGCGGTCCTCAAGAGAGTGCGGCAGAGCAACGGAATTACAGCTGAGCTATAGGAAGATTGGGCAATCGGGATAATGGAACGTGACATGGTGCTCAGGGGATGTAGATAAAATTTAAGAGCAGCGGAGAGATGCAGATGGCAGGCAGGTTGTAGACACCACAGACGTAGAGATAGGATCTGGCCAATAGGAGAGATAATTCGGGAGATGCTACGATGAACAGCAGATGGCTGGGATTACCACAGAGGTGGCGATGATTATCCGGCCAATAGGAGATGTAGATAAGTTCAGTGAATGGCTGGTATTTATCACAGTGGTGGCGATGATTATCCGGCCAATAGATGAGATAATGAGAGGTGTAGTTATATTCAGCGGATGGCTGGGATTTACCACAGAAGTGGCGATGATTATCCGGCCAGTAGATGAAATAATAAGAGGTGTAGTTATATTCAGCGGATGGCTGGGATTTACCACAGAGGTGGCAGTGGAGTATCCGGCCAGCAGGTAAGATATAGCGGGTGTTGCGATGATCAGCGAGAGGCAGGTTTACCACAGACGTGGCGATGAAGTATCCGGCCAGCAGGTGAAATATGGCAGGTACTACGATGAACAACGAGAGGCAGGTTTACCACGGACATGGCGGTGAAGTATCCGGCCAGCAGATGAAATATAGCAGGTGCTGCGATGAACAACGAGAGGCAGGTGTACCACGGACGTGGTGGTGAAGTATCCAGCCAGCAGGTGAAATATAGCAGGTGCTGCGATGAACAGCGAGAGGCAGGTTTACCACGGACGTGGCGGTGAAGTATCCGGCCAGCAGGTGAAATATAGCAGGTGCTGCGATGAACAGCGAGAAACAGGTTTACACAGGGCCCTCTTAACAACCTTTTGGGCCCCCGGGCAAAGCAAGGCACTGGGGCCCCTATATATACATATGTATATATATATAAAAAAAAAGTGGCTATATATATGGGCCTTGCAGCCCAGGGAGGCCCGTCGGAGGCAGCACAAAAAAAAACCTGAAAAAAAAGAAGAAGACAATACTTACCTTGCTGTCAGCTGGCGATCCGGCTCCCTCCATGGTCTCCTCCTCTGTCACGCTCCGCAATGGATGTCGGGTGGGTCTGATGACGTCACGCCCGACATGCACTGTGAGCGCTGCACGGAGGAGGAAACCATGGATGGAGCCGGATCGCCAGCTGACAGCCAGGTGAGTATTGTCTTCTTCTTTTTTTTCAGGTTTTTTTTTTGTGCTGCCTCCGACGGGCCCCCCTGAGCTGCAGGGCCCCCGGGCACCTGCCCATTGTGCCCAATGGGAAAGACGGCCCTGGGTTTACCACGGACGTGGCGGTGAAGTATCAGGCCAGCAGGTGAGATATAGCAGGTGCTGTGATGATCAGCGAGAGGTCTGGAGACGCTGAAGCGCTGAGAGGAACAGGAACCACAGGAGAGTAAATCACGGCTACCACAGCAAGTGAGGATCAAGAACATACAATTAGTAAGAGGTCTAGGTGCCTTAAATAGGGGAAGGCAGACGGGGAGCCAATACGAAGTGAGGAAAGGTTATAAAGTTCCTTCTGGTCTGCACATGCGCAGAAGTATTCTCAAGATGGTGGATGGCCGCAGCGCTGCACAGGCGCCGATAGAGAGGTGAGTGGCCTGGATCTAGGTCCAGAGATCCGGTGTTTGAATACAATGTTTGAATACAATGAATACATGATTTCAATTATCTAAGGTGTTTAGAATTTAAAGGTGTTTCCTCTCCTTATGCAGTGTATGTAGATCTTTTGTAAACTCCAATAGATGTAATATTCATGCAGAGAGAAAGAGAAACAAAACATCATAGCTTTATCCTGTGTTACAAAAAGAGCTAAATACTATTGTAAAAACTCACATTTTATTAAAACATTAAAACATATAGTAAAAAGGAAATTCTGTGAGAAGATATAGTCGTACCAAATGGTATATGGTTAAGAGCGTTCAATTATCGGGCAAACATCACCCGGGATGCTGCCGACTTATTGGGCATCTCCACGAAAATCAAAACACAGGTTCCCCTGCTGCACACCAACACGTTTCAACTTATGAAAGTCTTTGACAAGGTGATGCAGGGGTAGGGTCATGAGCTCTTTATATACTTCCTCCAGAGAGTCTCAGGCTAAAGGACATACGGACCACAAGGGTTGCATATATATATATATATATATATATATATATATATATATATATATATATATAATACTCAAAAAAAAATTACCAATGCTTGATAATATATATAGTGAATAATCATTTGTCATATTATATAATTTTGGACTTCCTGCTTATGTAGCCATAGCTTACAATATTTCAGTGCTACGAAAAATCCTCCCCAGGGGCTTGATTCATTAAGGAACTTAAATTAAGAAACTTCTTATTTCAGTCTCCTGGACAAAACCATGTTACAATGCAAGGGGTGCAAATTAGCATTCAGTTTTGCACATAAGTTAAATACTGACTGTTTTTCCATGTAGCACACAAATACTTGATAGCTCATTTGTACACTGAAATGTAAAGTTGATATTTGTGTGCTACATGAAAAAACAGTCAGTATTTAACTTATGTGCAAAACAGAAAACTAATTTTCACCCCTTGCATTGTAACATGGTTTTGTCCAGGAGACTGAAATAAGAAAGTTCCTAATTTAAGTTCCTTAATGAATCAGGCCCCTGAGGTCTAATTGTTTCTCATCAATATAGATACTTATTATACTGGCCACTTCATAGATAAATATCATGCTCTATAGTCTCCAAAAATAATAGCCATACTAAAAATAGTAAATAGTCAATTACATAGTTATGAAATTCATACTTATGTAGCCATATCTTGCGATATTTCAGTACTACATAAAATATTTAGTTAAGTTATATGTATTTTCAACAATACGACCACAATTACTAAGATCACAATTTTACTCTTGACATTTTATATTGGGACTAATATGAGTCAGTTCTACCTGACATTGGCATATATTCACTCAATAAAGGAACTTTAATCCATATCCAACAATTAGCAATCCCTAACATTTCACCTAGCATAGAATGCAATTAGTCAACTGGATATTCTTTCTTGTAATACACATTATTATCAGAACACCATCTTATGCACCTTTCTTCTGGTGGAGTACCACAATACTCACAAATACATTTTGGAATTGGTGGTAATCCTTTACAATCTCTGAATTCCCTGGTTTTCTTGTTTAGAAAAGAAGCAGAACTGTTCTTATTAAAATCATCCTCATCCAATATATCAGATGGGCTATCACTTCCCCAATTCCTCCTCAATTCCTCTCCAAAATATATTAAAACCTATTAATGCTACAAAAATCATTGTCCCTATGAGACAAGCAACAAGGCTGAAGGTTCTTTGTGACATAAGTCGATAACCATGTAGCTGATTATAGATTTTCACCTCCACCTTGATTGAAGAGCTCTTTTAGATGTAACTCAGTCTCTTTATATGGTTCTGAGTCCGTTGGTTCCTTTAAGCTTGGGTCTTTGACTTGTTTGCAATAGGAACTGTGGATTCAAGTGTCTTTCTCTGCAATTTTACAGTGGTATCAGTTGTTAGTAGAACTTGTCATTTAGTAGGACCATCCCATCGATCTGTAAGGGAACCAGAGCGTAAGAAATTTCTTATTATAACTCAAGTATCTTGAGTGGAGGCCCAAGAGCTGCTTCTGGTTGAATGTCCTTCTGAGCCTTCCGAAGCTTCTGCATTTGTTTAGAAAATTGTATGACATATTGAACAGTTAGATCATGATGCAGATTTAAGTTAGTCTGTGGATAAGTAATGTATCTTGGTTGAAGTCCAAATAACAGTTTATATGGAGAGAGATTGAGTGTAGGTTTAGGTGTGATTCTGATACTATGATGCACTAAAGGAAGTGCCTTTTCTACTCATGCCATTCCTGTTTTTTTTGTAAGCATAGAAAACCTATTTAATTACTCCAATGATATGGGGTGTGAAGTTTTCAATCCATTCCCATCATGTCACACATTCTTTGAAACACTTTCCCTGTAAAATGAGTATCCCCGGTCACTCTCTATGGCTCTGGGTAAACCATATCTACATACAAATTCTCGCAAAATCTTTTTAGCAGTAAACTACAAGGCCTCAGACATAATGTAGTTTACCATGCTTTGACCCACCTATCGACAGAAACTAAAACATACTGTAACCCTCTTATCTTTTTCAAATGAATGAAATCAATAGACCAATTTGTAAGGTTTTCTTAGGCAAATGCCTGGCCTAAGTGGGTACTGTTTTTCCTATACTGTTCTTGAGACAAATGATACATGTTTCACATTTAGACTTTGACACTATAGTAAATCCTGTTGTCTTGTCCCATGCCTACTAAAACATGAGCACTTTCTGCAAGAGCTGATAACAACATTTTTGGTGCTGCATATGAATAATTTGTTAGTAGTAATATACATTTTGTAATTGGTAATATAGCTTGATAATTATTACTTTGACAGCTCACATGTCCTCATCTGCGACTAGTGGACAGAAAAATGTAGTCTTTGAGTATCTTAAATGCCTCTCCAACTGTGTATGTGCACTTTCAACATTCAACTCACATGCACATTGGTCTAGCAATATCCAGATCTGACCTCACATTCCATCTTATCCATCTGGAGTAATCGGTCACTGATTTCTATCTCTCTATTTTGGAGAATTATTCTCAAGATGCAGGCACACAGCATCCAAACTCTATTAATCTAGAGTCTAGACACCCTAACATCAAGAACATGACCTCACAAGACAGATCAAAGGATTGGTTCCTCAACACATGAATCACATTTTCAAACACTCATGTTCCATTAAAGGTTTCACCCTGCCATTCAGGGTGTTGCACAAGTGGCATTACAGATAATTATTGTCTTGCATTGTTTTATATTATGATCAGTGCTAAATAGACATATTACCCATAGTGTATGTTCCATCCTGATCATTGGTGGGCAACAGATAGACTATGGTCTGCAGTGGCAGATCTACCATTGGTGCAGCAGGTGCGGTGCATTGGGGTTCATGGAGATAATGAGGAACGCTGCACTGGGAACTAGCGAGCTGTGGGCCCCGGTTCCTTCCATCCTGATTCCCTGCACTGGTGCCTGCAGCTCGCTCTGGTCTGCATACATCTCCATGGAGTTTACTAGTAATTGGCGCTTATATTCAGTGTGCCCTTCTCTGAGGACAAAAGTGTCATAGATGACAGCACCGACTACTCATGTCATGTATCCTCTTGGTGCATAACACTAATTTTGATACTGTGGTAACACACAGTCTATGTACATGGATCCATACAACGAAGTTCTCTATTTTGATAGCAATTTCATTTCAAGTGTTTAATTTGCAACCTGCCAAAACCAAAACTGCATGTAAGAAATCAAACTATTTTTATCCAAAGAAAATGTAATAAGGGAGTATATTTAAAATACATTGGCATATATCAGACACCTGGGAGAATCAAATTAAATAGATTTGATTGCCAAACATCCATGCAGTTTACATATACTTGGTTTTTCTATTGGGATATATTTTTGGTATAATTTCTTAAACTAAAAAATAAAGAAACTACTGTTTTCTACCCCTGACAAGCAGTCTGATTGTGCATGACTTTAACAATGTTACCATATGCAATAAACTATGTGCTCTCCTAGTTTATTGCCTCCAAGCAAATGAGAATAAAATACAAGCAATTAGCAAGAAGCAGCATTTTATTCCTATAACATCAAGTTTACGAGAGTGAGAACAAAGATTATTTCTGGTCATGAGGATCTGAATTCAATAACATTTAAAATTCTGTATTGTTTTTTTCAGAAAGTATATTGTATTCTGTTGTTTGAATCGTAAATCCATAGTAAATTATTTTAAGGACATTTATTTTCAAGCTTCTGATTTTACTGCTGATCTCTAAATTTATGGTTAAAGTTTTCCCTATGTATTTGTTGATACTGTGGCATTTCTAATATCATCTGAGTTATTACTAAAGTGTTCCATGCTGTGGGAGTTTAATGGTTCAGTGTTTGCAATGAAAAAGGAAAAAAAAAGAAAAACAAACCATTAAGGGAGTGTATGCGGAACAGTTTGCAAATCTAGTTTGCAAGTTTCAAACATATTGTTACCCCAGAACTGGTGCCTTGATAATTCCCTGTGTGACCATTTTTTGCTCCTAACAAGGAATTTGGACAATTGGTCAAATTCTGAGTGGGGAGAAGGTTAGCGTTAGATTTTTAGGTGGGAGAGTAGAATTAGAATTGGGTTTTGGTTAGGTGATGATAGGGTTACCACTGAGTTTTGTGACATTGGGGACGGAGGGGAGCTGGGTAATGTTGTGTATTGTTCCAAAACCACGGCACATTGGCCTGGTGGAGTATTGAGCATTGTGTTTTGTGGATCTTCTGTTCCTAAAACAGGGATTCTGTCGAGGTGGAGTAATTGCTTCCTTTTGGGTGGGCAACATGATGGCTAAGTGGTTAGCACTTCTGCCTCACAGCACTGGGATCATGAGTTCAATTCCCGACCATGGCCTTATCTGTGTGGAGTTTGTATCTTCTCCCTGTGTTTGCGTGGGTTTCCTCCGGGTGCTCCGGTTTCCTCCCACACTCCAAAAACATACCAGTAGGTTAATTGGCTGCTATCAAATTGACCCTAGTTTCTCTCTCTACGTCTGTGTGTGTGTGTGTTAGAAAATTTAGACTGTAAGCTCTAATGGGGCAGGGACTGATGTGAATGAGTTCTCTGTACAGCGCTGCGGAATTAGTTGCGCTATATAAATAAATGTGATGATGATGATGATGATGAAGGTGCCATCTAGGAACTAGAGATCAGATGACTGGGGGCATCATTTGTCTGTCCCCTAATGCTAAATGTAACCAGCCCCCACAGAGATTATCCCTGGGTTTGGCTGCTGTGATTAATGCTGGAAAAATTGGCACACGGAAGCAATATGAAAATTCTTTAATTCTCACCTTATTTCTGTGCCCAGGACATTTTATCACAAGACTTTGCTTTGGGCACCTCTTTATTAAAAATCAAACAACAGTTTTTCACAAAATAGATCTGCTACAAGCATGGTAAGCTCAGACCTAACAGGGAATCCAGATAAAAATGAGGTACACATGGGGAGGGGTAGCTTTGCTAAACTGCGGGTTTGAAAAGTGGAGATGTTGTCTATAGCAACCAATCAGATTCTAGTTATCATTTGCTTATTACATTGTACAAAATGATAACTAGAATCTGATTGGTTGCTATAGGCAACATCTCCACTTTTTCAACCCCGCAGTTTAGTAAATATTCCCCCTGGAGTGGGATTCATGCTTATTTATCAATGTTGTTAACATCAAACTTAAACGAGATTTAATATGCACAAAGTTACTAGAACTACTATAACTCATAGTGAGTCCATAAAATCATGCTAGCCAGTCTGGTGTAGTTACCTTTAGCTTAAAACATATAAAGGGAGGGGGGGGGAGGGTTGGACTGTTTCCTTTGACTGAGGAATACATAGCAAGGGATTTTCTGACACATTTACTAAACGACAACAAAAATTGCGCTATTAAGGGTACGTGAAACCTTAGCTGGCTCCATTGTCAAGCATTTCCTGACAAATTCCATCATGAATGATGTCACTAATAACGTTAATGACATCACATAAAACATTTCGAACATTATTATATCACTGACAACACACAACATGACACCAACTATTACATCAGCAATGACAAAGGTTATGACCCCAAATATATATACATATATACAAATATATATATACATTAAATACTAGCATATTTTATGTCTAAATACTATTTAAATTGGTCACTCTACAGCCAATGAAAATATTAGTTTATTCACCATAAAAAAGACAGTAGGGGCACTGTGTCTGTGTTACCATCCCCATATTTTGGGTTTTAAAGGCAATAATTTGAGATGTTTACAATGTACCTACCAGTAGAAGATCAAATTGTAGGCAAATAGTATGTGACCAAAAAATATATAAAAGCTAATTGCTAATGTAAATATATAACCCTCATGTTGTACCTATATCTTTTTGATTTATTATATTTGAAATACCATCTTTGATTCCACACCTCAGCGCTGTGTGTTATTTTAGATGTGTTCTAGGTTTCACTAGTGGGGAATAGCAATTAACCCCTTATTGTTCACAGCTGCGCTGTGTATATTCTAGTTTGGTGCAGCCCAGTGCAGGATTTTCCCCTTTCAGTACCATTCTAAGTGCATAGTGCTGCACCAGTTGTACGTATGCTAACCTTTACTACATACTTTTACTATTGTGACCTCATTGATCAAGGTGATTGTTGATGAGGATGTTGTGTTATGGCAGTGATTAATTCTGTAATCATCATCATCATCATCAACACTTATTTATATAATGCCAGCATATTCCATAGTGCTTTACAATTGGGATGTACGAAATGTTCAAAGTGATGTCATCAGTGATAACGTTATGCAAAGTTACACACACATGTAAATATGTGTGTACCATTACACGTGGCCGCCATATTTTAAACTGGAGGTAAGTGACATAGGACTCTTTACCACCTGGGGTCATGGGCCCTGTTACGGTTATAAATTCCATGACCACAGTAGTTGTGCCACGAGTTACAATACATGCAAACATTAATGTTATATGCCTTGTTACTAGCCTTGTATAATAACATGGTAGAAATCACAATTATGTTGTAATCCATAGCAGCCAATTACATATTAGCTTTGACCAGACTTGTGCAGTATGCAAATTAAAGCAGATGTCTGTCTTCTATGGATTTCAATACCACAAGATGAAATCGGATTTTATGTAAAACACTGTACATGTCTAGCAACATCCTAAATAGGCAAATTACGTCTGGAACATTAGGGACATTATAAAATGGCAAAAGACTTTGTCTTAAAACAAAGCTTAAAACAATCCACAAATCAGCATCAAATAAAATAGCATAACGGAAATAATACAAAATAAGAAAAGTGTGACTAATGTATGACCCTCAAGACACTGCAATACAATGGAGAGGTAACAAAAGCAGCAAGGGGTGAATGCTGGTTCCCTTCTGTAACATGCCCTTTAAATTTTACTTTAAAATGACTGACCACATAAATCTACATTTATTAAAGCATTTGCAGGGCTTTGCTTTTCCACTGAAATTGGCAGAGAATCTACAAAAGTGGCCCAATGGTATAGGTCAGAATTATAAATATGTAAATTTCCACAGGCTAAAGTTGCTTTTGAGCTGTAGAACTTTTAATAGATGTTTTATATCAGATCAACTTGGGAAGGTGAATATGAGCTGCTCACAAGCACACCTTTAATGTCAGATAGGTCAACCCATCTGACTGATACAAATACCAATTCACATATCTATTACAATATCTAGTCTTCCCTTGATTAAACAAGAAGCAGCAAAATCAAATAGGAAATATTTGATATAGATAACAGTAACAGTGGTTACATTACTTTCCAGAGTTCTCCAAGGATGCTCAAGTCCATGAAAGTAAAATGAATAATACATTTTACTTTGAAAATATGATCAAAGCAAGTGACTATAATAAAATAGCATTTAATACATTTGCTTACCATGTGAAAATCATATTGCACTATGGGAATACTGTACATTGTAGTTTTGGCCAGAAGGTTGCAATTATATTTGCGGTATACAATAATACTTCTTAACACATTTTGTCAGTAAATCAGAGAAACAGTCTATAAAATGACCCAGGACAGTGGCATTTCTCTGAGTAGAATAAAGCAAAGAAACATAAAAGAATCACTTCTAGAAAGAAGACCCAATGAAATATTTTTGCTTTTGTGAAGAGTTATTGATGTGACATTTTTAGATTTCTACCAGGGATCTATGTGCTGGAAGTATGCGACAGAAGATCAGAGGGTGGCAAAGGCAACAGGAGCATATTAAGAATGAATAGTTTGCCTCAATATAGAACTTATCTTTGAAGACTGAGGTCTACTTTGATTGTAAACCTTTTTTTTTCCACAGGGTAAATTTTAAGCAGTTCGTGTCACTTATATGGCACAATCTGTTCCTGCTGCTTAGAACATTGTACAGTTAATTTAAAGAGACTTTTTGTGTAACACAATGGATTTGGAGTTCAAGTCACGCAATTAAAGGGGAAGTGTCAATTTTCAAAATACTTTTTCAATGTGAATATGGTATAGTAACACAATTTAAATAATTATTCATTAAAAATCTGCTGTTTTCATTTTCTTTTATTGTGTAGTTGAATGTGCCACCTGTGTAGTTAAAGGCTAAGTAAGACACATAATAGATTGAAATAATAAATGTATTTTCCAAACCTATAAACAGAGCATCCGTATGTGAAATTTGTGGGGGGTGCAAACTTTTACATATTTTAGATTTTGTTTTGCGGGATGATATTGTTTTAATGAATCAAGAGGAAGGTGCATTTAGGGGTTCATTCCCTGCTTTCCTGTGATAGGCCACATAGAATGTTCCTCCCCCGAATAAGGGCTATCATTTTACTGGCATTCAGATGGTCCCAGTTATCATAAGTTATCCACAGCCTCCACAGCCAGACAGGTTCGCTTTCTCTGTGTCCCACAGAGGCAGCTGGTATTAGTGGTGATGGGAATCTTGTGACATTTCCTGCCCTTTGCTGCAGTCCTCATATCGCTTGTTTGCATATCCATAGCGCCAGCTCATGCAATATCGGTGTGGAACACATCATGTTATGTCCATAAATAGCACTTGTTCTGTTCTCTGCTTCTACCTGGAAGCCAGAAGGAGCTGATTATTGCAGTATGTTGACCCCGTCACTGCTAAGCAAGTGCTTGGCTATTAGCTGCCAACCACAGTCTTAACCTCACCTTATAGAAAAAAAATTGAAACATAAATTGCAATTGGGGCTCTAAGCCTGACCTAGCAAAGCCATTGATCCATTTACAAGTGTAAGATAAGAAGCAATCTCCAGCATCTCCAAGGTGGGTGATAGGTCCAATCCATTCAATGCCTCCTCCTGGGTGGTAAAAACTTTTGCCCCCTTCCCAATGCATCCATCTTGGCTGGCAAATCTATGTGGTCCTCTGTAAAAGTTGATGAGTTTAACCAAAGTACCCTGTTGCGTCACAAAAGAGTACTTTCTCTATGGCTTTGTACTTCTACTTTTCCTAAATTACACTTTGACTTGCAGTAAAAATTAGTGTAAGAGGCTATACTTTGTCCTTTGAAAAATGTTCTTTAATTATCAAAGATAATTCTATTAATTTATGATGTTTCAATGGATAAAAGAGAAATAACATTAAGGGGGATGAAACCCACTAGGCCAGTGGATCCCAAACTTTTTCAGTTCAAGGCACCCTTAGGGTCTCCATAATTTTTTGAAGGCACCCCTAAGCCAAAATAATTACCAAGTAGTCCCCCGCCTTGCTTACCACTGGCCCTGGCTGAGGAACCCTTGTGAGATCGCCGAGGCACCCCAGGGAGCCTAGGCGCACAGTTTGAGAACAACTGCACTAGGCCAATGTATTACTATCCCTCACTAGTCCATGGAGTATTTTGGTTGTGTTCAGTCAGCCCTAAAATGCACAGTTTTTAACACTCATCATTATCATTTTGTATTTATAAAGTGCCACAAAACTGTGCAGTGCCTGACAGTCGGTACAACAAATCACCGAAAAGCAAATCATACATAGAAACAGAATAAAACCATAAGTAGTTGACAGACAAGTTTCAGGCATGAGACAAAGAGAGGTTACTGCTAGTGAGATGTTATATTCTAGAGGTTAATGTCTAAGCAATAGGAGCTGGAGGGATGGGACTGAAGCTGGTAGTGCACAGATGGCGTAGTATCAGGAGAGGGTGGTCTACACTATAGTGAACCATTGGGATTTGAGATAATTCTTGAACGATTGAAGGTTGGAGTAAAGTCTTTTTAGGCCGGTGTAATGATAAACTGTGCATTTGTAATGATTGCTGAGGGGTCAGGGGTAATTGAAAATTATGATGTTTATTTCTGTACACATTTGTAATCAAATAGTGATGATTAGGACACGGCATAAATGAACAACTGTCAATTGCAGGATAAAGTCCTACTAAGGCAGTGGATCCAAAACTTTCTCAGTTCGACCCCAGGGAGCCGCAGCACCCAGCTTAGGAACCACTGTACTAAGGTGCAAATGCCCAAAGTTCACAACAGCAGCACCTCTGGTAGAACAGAGGTACTGCGGAGATAATTCAAAATATAACTGAGTTCTGACAGTTGAGTAGGGAGTTCCAAACATCGGGTATGTCACCTGCGTACACGGTGGTAGTGGAAGCTGAAGGAGTATATTAATTCACCAAGAGAAGAAGTATAAAGATGGAAAAGTAGACAGCCTCAAGGAACCCTGACAGATAGTGGGAATGAAGGTGAGGATGTCCGAGAAGTAGAGGCATCGAAGGAGTGTTTAAAAATGTAGAAGGTAAACCAGGAGAGTACAGTGCACAATTATGCTGCTGTTTGGCATGAACTTCACAATAAATCTGCAAACCCCATGTGTAACTTATACAGTGGCTATAAAAAGTATACACTCCATTATTGAGATTGCTTGTATTTGTGATGGAAAGTCTGAAATCAAGATAAATCATGTCAGACAATTTTTTATCTTGTTTCTCCTTTAAAATTACCTTGCACACAAGACAATGCAAGGGAAAATCCAATAGATTTTTTGTAGAAAAAAGAAGTGAACATAAAAAAGTACAATACACTGGTTGCATAAGTGTGCACACTGTTCCATAATGGGCTCGAGCTGTGTTCAGAATTAACCAATTAGATTTAAAATCATGTTCAAATATAATCAGCATAACTGCCAGCATTAAAAGCGATTGTAATTAATTCTAAATAAAAATTAGCTGTTTCTGTAGGATTACCTTGAAGTTTCCTTAGTTGCATTTTACTGGGTTAGCCATGGTCCGCATGGAGCTTTCAAAACATCTACAGGGTTTCACTGCAGAAACCTACTAATCAGCAGAGGGATATATATGACCTATAAAGGGCTATGCAAAGCAAATACCTTTGCAAGGTGATGCAATTTCAACAGGGAAGAGTCAGATAGAATTGCAAAATTCATGTATGTGAAGTTGATGGAGACTTATTTAAAATGTCTCACTGCTATAATAAAAGCACAAGGTGCTTCCACAAAGTATTGGTTTATATTTAGATGTTGTCTATTTGTTTTCACTTGAGTATTTTTGGTTGCAAGATGGTTGTTGCTTGCAAAAGGTCTCACATGATTTATGTTGATTTCAGGCTTTATGGCACAAACTTTCAATAAGGGTGTGTAGACTTTGTATCACTCACTTTGTCTATCACTTTGGCAATACCCAATGCCCAGATGCAGGAGCTCAGTAACAAAGTAAAAGCCTGGCAAGGACTTACACTGGGCAATGGCCACCATCAAAATGACCTTGAGGGAGCCTTCATTTTACTCTCCATTTTGACAACAATGGTAAAAATAATATATTGTCTTTTTATTTAGGTAACATTTCATTTTTGACAATAATGAATGAAATAAAAGATAATGTATAAATGCACACTAGAACAGATAGAGCAGTGGGTCCTTTAGTATTTGTAATAGGAAAAAAAGAGAAAAAATCCCCATAAAGATGCATACAGACTGTTGTTTGCAACACTATTTTTTAACGCATGTCAAAATGCAAGTTAAAACACATACAAACTGCATTGTGTTTATGTATGCGATTGTTATGAATTTGATATAAATTTAAATGCACAAGTATGTGCAATTTCTGTTTCCTAAACATGCCTTTATGTCAAAACAGGAAGTTGTATTCTTCTTCAAACTAAATGCATGTGGACATGCTTACCAAATCTCATTGCTTATAACTCTCAAATGTCCAGCAGGTCAGAAAGTTGGGAGGCATGTACCATTCTACTCTACTCTGCATATCAGAATAGTTGTAAATGGGAGCTGTGTGCACCTGCTACTGGGGTATAAGCTAGCAAATTCAGAGATTGGATATAAGCCAACAGTTTCAGAGATGGGTTAAAGATATCAGTCTCAGAGATGGGGTATAAACTGACAGTCTCAGAGATGGGATATAAGCCGTCAGTCTCAGAGATGGGGTATAACTTGTCAGTCTCAGAGATGAAGTATAAGCCGACAGTGCCAGAGATGGGGTATAAGCCAACAATCTTAGAGATAGGGTATAAACCGTCAATCACAGAGATGGGGTATAAGCCGTCAATCTCAGAGATGGGGGATAAATCGACAGTGCCAGAGATGGGGTATAAACCAACAACCTCAGAGATAGGGTATAAGCCAACAATCTCAGAGATGGCTTATAAGACGTCAATCACAGAGATGGGGTATAATTCATTAGTCTCAGAGATGGGGTATAAGCTGTCAGTCTCAGAGATGGAGTATAAGTCGACAGTCTCGGAGATAGGTATAAGCCAGCAATCTCAGAAATGGGGTATAAACCGGCCAGTATCAGAGATGGGGAATAACTTGACAGCCTCAGAGATGATGTATAAGCAGATAATCTCAGAGATGGGGTATAAGCCCACAATCTCAGCGATGAAGTATAAGTTGACAGTCTCAGAGATGGGGTATAAGCCAACAATCTTAGAGATAGGGTATAAGCCAACAGTCACAGAGATGGGGTATAAGCCAAAAATCTCAGAGATAGGGTATAAGCCAACAGTCACAGAGATGAGGTATAAGCCGTCAATCCCAGAGATGGGGTATAAGCCGACAATCTCAGAGATGGGGGATAAACCGACAGTGCCAGAGCTGGGGTATAAGCCAATAACCTCAGAGCTAGTGTATAAGCCAACAGTCATAGCGATGGGGTATAAGACAACAATCTCAGAAATGGGATATAAGGCGTCAATCACAGAGATGAGATATAATTCATCAGTCTCAGAGATGGGGTATAAGTCGCCGGTCTCAGAGATGGGGTATAAGTCGACAGTCTCAGAGATGAGGTATAAGCTGACAATCTCAGAGATGGGGAATAAGCTGACAATCTCTGAGATTGGGTATAAGTCACCAGTTTCAGAGATGGGGGATAAACAGACAGTCTCAGAAATGGGCAATAAGCTGACAATCTCAGATATGAGGTATAAATCAACAGTCTCAGAGATGGGGGATAGGACGACAATCTCAGAGATAAGGTATAGGTCGCCAGTCTCAGAGATGAGGCATAAGCCGACAATCTCAGAGATGGGGTATAAGTCGACAGTCTCAGAGATGGGGGATAAGCCGACAATCTCAGAGATGGGGTGTAAGTCGACAATCTCAGAAGTGGGGGATAAGACGACAATCTCAGAAATAGGGTTTAAGTCGCCTGTCTCAGAGATAGGGGATAAGCCGACAATCTAGAGATGGGGTATAAGTCTAAAGAAGTTGTCACGGGCACTAGGAGTCTTTACCCAGTGATCACCAGATGATGGACTTACCAGAGCAGTATAGGTGGTAATATGGTACTCTGGTAGCGGGGTGATCACGGAACAGGAGACAGCAGATGGTAGAGAATGCTCGTGGAAAGTCTATGACTAGCAGCACTAGTAATATGTAATAACAGTACACGAGGAACTGAATGGACAAGGGAAACGTGAGGGTAGTCAGTGGTCTGCGGATAGCAAGTTGTACCACTGCTATAGTGAGGAGGAATGTCCAGAAGTAACGAGGAGGTGATGAGAGTCAGCGGTCTGCGTTAGCAAGTTGTACCGCTGTCTAGGTGAAGGAATGGAATCCGGGTGGAGGTATCCGGGAAGTCAGTGGTCTGCGTTAGCAAGTTGTACCACTGCTATGTGAAAGGATACGGAAACAGGTGACTCAGGAAACAGGGAACAGTGGTCTGCCTCTAGCAAGTTGTACCACTGAATATATATGTGAGGAGGAGCACGGGGAGAGAGATGCAATGCAGAGTATACACGGGCACACTGAACTTGATTCCACGATGATATGCACAATATAGTAATGACTGAACAGCACTGCACAATAATACAAAGTCACAAGAACTATCCAGGCAAAAGGTAACACAGTCAAATGATGGCAATAGTCTCAGCGGATAGTAAACTCCAGAGGAGAACAACTCAGTCCAGCAAGATATGCAATACACCAGCACAGTCAATGAGAAGTATGCATACCGTGGTTCAGGAGAGCAGGCTGTCAGACAGAAGTGCAGAGATACCTGGACGGCGGGAGGCCGGCAGGATACGAAGTCCCAGGAGGGTAGAAGCGGTAATCTAGTAGGTGCAGCGCACAGGTAGGTGAACCAGCAGGGATAGAAACAAATACTCAGGAAGCAGTAGTATATAGAACTGGACACCTGGAGAACACTGAAGAGTAGAGATGATCTAGACGAGATGAAAGCAGCGGGGCATTGATCCAATGCAGACAGGCGAGTTGACACAAGCGGAGACACTGTAGAAGCACGGAGAGCGGATCAGCTGGCTGCAGACGCGAGGAGTACTGGAGGGTAGCGATGAGCAGGGAACTGCAGATACACGGAGGCAGCGGATAGGAATCAGCTGGGGCAGTCACAATGAAACACGGGAGAGTTGAGGTGAGCAGGATACTGTAGATACACGGAGGCAGCGGATAGGAATCAGCTGGTGCAGTCACGATGAAACACAGGAGAGTTGAAGTGAGCAGGATACTGTAGATACACGGAGGCAGCGGATAGGAATCAGCTGGTGCAGTCACGATGAAACACGGGAGAGTTGAAGTGGACTGCAAACTGAAGTAGCCCAGAGGCAGCGGATAGGAATCAGCTGGTGCAGTCACGATGAAACACAGGGAAGATGAAGTGGTCTGGAAACCACAAACAAACAACAGGAATCAGCAGGAGCTGAACACACGAGGAAACACAGGAACACCTTCAGAGGCTCATGGGGAATGAGACTCCAAGATCAGGCAACGAGGTATTGACCTCAGGTGCTTTAAATAGGGAGTGTTGCCTGATCAGCCAATTAACTAAAAGGAACATGAACTGAAGGTTGAAAAGGGCTGCACATGCGCAGACCCTCAGGATGGTGGACGGCCACGGTTCCTAAACACACGAGAAGTAGCACTCACAGTCCGGTGAGTGACAGAAGTTATGAAGAAGTGTATGGAAGATAATGCAGTAGATCTTCAACAGAGTTTAAGTTATATATGTGGTAAGAGGATTGGAAGGATCATTGGCTAACAGTTTAATTAATAAGGAGAACTCTGTAAAATCATTATTTTTAATGATAATCTTCAGTATACTACAAAAATAGCAAAGAATGAATTCTGATCCTGACAGTGTCATTGAATATGTTGCAAAAGATATTAATAAGGATAACAAGAATATCGGAAGCATCTGGAATCTAAATACTGAGAAGTTTTAATCTTGTACCCAAATGGATTTTACACATAAGTCTTGAAAGTCATGGTCTGAAGTAAATTATATATTACTAAGTCATTCTCAGCGTCAACAATTAGAAGAAATTACATATCCCTTATCATATTAAACCTTCACCGCCTCCCCCAACCTCATCTATATACTAGAGAGTGGGTATTGTAGTATATATTAAACAACAATGTGTATATGTGTGCATAGATGGATGAATATGAGGAGCATTGGCTTATATTAGCCCTGGGGCCACAAAGCCTCTAGCTATGCATTATTAAGTAGTGCAGACATTTTTGTTTTATGTAGAAAAATATCTTGTTATGTTAGTGAAAATCTTACACACTGTTAAATACACCCTGTCTTTTCATTTCTCATAAGATGGAATTAAAAATATTACTGAGTTTTCATTTGATGGCTTCAATTCTTTCTAAATTGTCTAATTTTAGACTATGACAGGCTTATAAAATTGATTACCGAGGCCAAACGAGGTCCACACTTTGACATGTACTCTGTTTTAAGTCCTTGAACTCTCCATCTTTTGCAGTAACTTATTAATTTTCAGAACTTGTGAAACAACTAATGTGGCTTCTTTTTAAACTTTTTTTTGCATTGTTCTTTGACCCTTCTTTCTTTCTCTTTACCCTCTATATGTCATTTAATTTGTAACTGTCAGGAACATAAATTTTATTAGTTTCTGAAACAAAGCAAAGTACTCAGCCTGTTATCTGCTTTACTTCATATGACAATAGGGAGCCGTTAGAACTGAGAAGCACTGTGTCTGCTAATGAAAATTGTAGAACTGCACTATACTTTAGGTCTTTCCATATCATTCCTGTGCAAACATACACAGTGCAGACTAATATTTAACATTCACTCGTTATGCTGGAGCATTTTGTCATTTATTCATGGATATTGTTATTAGCTTGCTTGCGGTACAAATATATTTGTGTTTTTCACAAAATTCCAAATACATGGTATTATATCAGAAGCTAAAGCAAGAGGTAATTAGATTTTCTGTTTCTATTTATATCTCATACACTGTATAGTTTGATCACATGTTCACAAATGTCAAATTACCATGAGTCACTGGCAGGGAAACAAAACCATGACGGAGATTACTATCAATATCTGTAATAATGAACCAGTCTCTGTAATGGAAACTACAAGATTTCCAATGCCCTCAGTAATAACAGCTTTCCACTGGCACATGCTGAATATAACCTTCTCGCTCTGTCATTGTTTCACCACAATCATTACATAATGTAGTACAGCAAATACAAGTTATACTTTCAAATGTCCCTTTTTGATGAGATAATCTGCTCCTGATGAAAGAAAGCAGAGTGACATGGAGATATAACATTTAAGTAATTCCTTGTCTTCAGACAGATGCTTCCATGGTTCTCTGTCATCTCTTCTCATGAATTATTGATGCAAATTGATACAAGTTTCGGTGTTTAAGAAATATTAGAGTCTGGTGGTGGTGATGATTCCCAACTAATAGGTGGTTTATCCTACACGTGCAATATGTTGCAAGGTCAGGAGAATTTAAATGACTTCATTTGGAATATTTATCATTTGCATTCCATGTTTGATAATTTTAGGCACTTATTACCATGAATTATACAGTACATAGCTAGAAGGTGCAGTACAGTATTTGGATTTATGAACAGTCTTTCTATAACCTTGTATCTCTCAGAACTGAGGTTCGTTTGACAACATAGACTTCCTGTATCAGTTTGACAGGAGAGTCACATCATAATTCTGTGCTCTCATTAGCATTTAGATGGCTCCATTCTGCGCTAGCCTCTCCCATAGAAAATTTGCTTATATGTGGAAATGCATGAGTTGGTAGAGCCAAAATAGACGTTTTGGAAGAATGATGTCAATCAAGGTTAATTACTAACATTGTTCAAAGATGCAAGTCTGCACTAATACTATAGCAAACAAAACAGAAATTAGTTTTACCTGTCAAGGGTAAGTTAGACAATACGGGTCATATATGAACCACAAAAAATGCAGACCTTTATGTTTACAAGTGCACATACTGTGATGACTTGAGCATTTGAAGGTGCTTGCCTACCTCACAGTCTTTGAAAACACCCCTGTAAAATCAATCTGCCCCAGCTTGCAGATAACCCTGAAAAGGCTTGTGGTGGAAAGAGTAATAATGTCACATTGGAATACACTTTAGGAACATCTATTCATTCATTTAATTTAATTTAATTTAAAGTTATGTTCTCCCCTGCAATTCTGCTTGGCATAGCCTTGTTTGTGTTTTAAATTAACCATGAGAATGAGGTGACATTGGGAATGTCTTTATTACATGTTTGTGTGCTAACACTTATTTATTGCATTGGTTGATGTGCACATACAAATGTGTTTGCCGCAGAAATGTAATTGAAGGTTCAAAACACTTCCTATTATAAATATGAGGCCAAATCTTTGACACCTCTGAGTGGGGCATGCTGTTGTATATGCACTCACTCTAGACCTTTAACTCCTCCTGTGTTTCATGTGGGTGCAAAAGTAGGCAGTATGTCCCTAATCTGTACACAGATAGGAGCTCCCTACCACCCAGCAAACCAACTCACCCGTAAGCTTGTTTACTTTTGCTATTTGCAAATAATGACCCTTAATAAATTCAAATGAATGTTCATTTGGCTGTTATGGTTCTAGTACTCTTATTTCTGTAAGGAAAAGTATTTAATGTTTATTAATAAATTCAAACGAAATCTCTGAAAAGCATGATTATTTAACAATGAACTAATAACCCATGTCCTGCTGTAATAAAGGGAAAGAGTATTACATATACTCAGCAAGGCCAATAAAAATTGATGTAGGACGCTAACGGTTCTTTAGAGTTCTGTCCAACAGACAAAAGAACCACATTGCACCACTGAACTGTTTCTTTGTTTGAGAAATTTAGGGGTGGTGTTACAACTCTGCCTGTGTTTTGTATATGGCAGCAGTACCTTTGGTCCATCAGAGGTGCTGTTGTTCTGCTCCTGAGCTTGCACCATGCATGAAGGGGTTAACCTCCTTGCCAATTAGAACTGCACCTGGCTCTCAGCTTCATATACCTGCCTTTACCTGTACTCAGTGCAGTTCATCCGTTTGTTCCTGGCTGCTGCTGCCCTGTTCCTGTGTTTCCTTTGGCTCGACTTCTGGACCTTGCTTATTCGCTTGTGACCTTGATCTCTGCCTGGCTATTTGGATTTTGTTTATCTGATCTCTTCTTGATCCCTGGACTCTGTCTGCTTCCCTGGACAGCCTTGTGCCTTCTGGACTGGGGTAAACTTATAATACCTGTTCCTGCCATTTTACTATACAGTCTCTTTTGGAACCTGTTCTTATCCGTGGATTTGAGTTATCTTTGTTAATGTATTTACCTGAATAAAGACACTTAATACTTCCGTTGCTCTTCGTGAATGCACTAGGAATCATAACAGGTGGACTGGCAAGTGGAGCAGGGGTACACTTGTCCTGCTGGCCAGTCTCCAACTATTGCTCACTTAAACAGTAAGGGACAGTGAGTGATCTGCCTGGTGTAGTGAGTGGGGGACAAAAGAAAAAAAAGGTGCATCACAGAAAGTGACTAGTTGTTATCAGGATGCGTTGTCTTTTTGGCTGCCTCTGGGTGTTAACACTTCATTATACAGATGCTGTAGTCTGCCTTCCACTCTGTCATTCATGTACAGACTGCTTGAAGCTCGGTGTCTTGTGTGTTGTTCAATGACTAATTGATGCCACCTGATTTCACTTTTTTTTTTCTCTTCCTTCTGGACGATCAAGACCTCGCATTGTCACTCCTGATTGACATGTTGGCCCATGAATAAGATCAGTCTCTTTCTTGTGATGTTGTACTGTATTCTGTATATTGGTTATGGACCTCGAACTTGCAGTTTGACAATTTTTTTTTTAGGAAAAATAACATCTCTAGCCCTATCATCAAACAATATTATGTCAGTGAGGATGTGCGACTTAGATTGGGGGTACAGTAAACACCTGGCTCTTTCAGAACAAAAAAACTTCTTTCTGCTACTTTCTTCTGTTGAATATAGAGCAATTGAGCAACCACTGTTTTTTTTTTTCTGTTACTGATCTTTATAAATACATTTAAGAAATTGTGGAACATGAAATAATATGAGACCAAAATAGATGTGCCTACTGCATGTTAAATGAAGAATTAAAATCCACTTAAGATACTTAATTATTATGAATATTTATTGTATATATTTTTAAACCAGGAAAGTAGATTATTCGAGTGTTGTGCAGTTTACCTTTAGGAACCTTTCCTAAAATATGGATAGCAACACAGTAGTTAGAAAACGACATTATTGTGCAGACTTCCTAATGCCACCAAATTTAGTTCATTACAAAGTTAAAATATAAATGGAGAAGGATGACTATCTCAGAGCATAATACATTAAACTGTACGCGAAAAGACTTGGACTAACCTTATCTTTCTTTTGCAATGCACATTCAATTTCCCTTAGAATGATTTTATACATCAAGTTTAATGAAGTTTCTAAATGAAAGCTTGCTATTCTTGGCAAAGTGCAAGTGATTTTATATCCCTTCAGTTTAAAAATTATTTTGTGACTACTGTACATTTCTCTATATATTCTATCATTTTAATTGTGGAAATGTGTATGTTGTTTATGCTTTCTTTATTTGTCTTTCAGTTTATTGGGATACTTGTATTCCATTTTCACATTTAGAAACTCGTATTGTTCAGTTCATCCCAAGCAGCTGATGCCTGAGGCAAAATTGATTCATATATCAAAATGAATGCTCTTTACTCCATAACAGGCATATGCCTTCATAAAATGTATCTAATCATTCTACCATCCAATATACTCACCGGAAGGTTAAATTACATTAACATATTGTATTATGAAATGCCTTTTATATTGAGAGTGTGTCTCAATGATGAGTCAGTGTCCCTGTAAAAGCATTGTTCCGTTCAAATTAAGTTTACTTTTCCTGAAATTCCCATCCACTAAGATGATATTGCGTACTATGCCTAGAAGCCATTTACGTGTCAGGTCAGTGAAACCATCTATTGATTTTCAATTGGCTCAAACCAGTTTTCCTAAGTATAGGGGAGAAATGCAGATGCTTCTTTTCTGTTCTGAGTCCTAATAATTGCCTTGGGAGCTCTTTTCTGCCATATCTAGTATCCATCATGTTGCAAATATTATTCACAAATTGGAATGTTAGTCGTCACATGCCTAAAATGTATTTCATGTTCTCGTTCGTTATGACTTCACTTTAATAGAAGGTAAAATTAGTGATGCTTAAGGATTCTATTGATTATTTTTCTAGCAAGAGCTTCCTGTACAAATTCAGTCTGAAAATAAAAGTTCACATGTGGCTAAAATTGTGCATTCTGACAACAAAACCATCAGGCGCTATCCTTGCATCTTCACATTTGCACAGGGACGGACGCCTTCTCCCCACAGGGTGGTCGTGCCCGTTGCCTAGCATTTGCTAGATTTTCATTATCTACTGCCTATATAAGGCAGACTCTGACACCATTAGCGTGCCAGAATATTACGTCTACTTACCTGCTCCAGTGCTGTTCCAGTTTTCTTGTTCCTGGTTTCTGACTTCAGCTGCTACATTTGACTACTCTCCCTGGATCCTGATTTGGTTCTTCAGTCTAACTGGTTTGATCCCATTTATTCCTGACTATCCATTCTGATTCATTGACCTCTTTCTTTATTGACCTCTCTGACTCTGACTTGTTCCTGACTACTCTTTAGATTCTTACTGATCACCTCTGCCCACTCCCATCTCCAGGACTTTTCCCAGGCTACTCCCCAGCTGTGGAATGATCTTCCACCTTCCATCAGGGTAGCCTCTACTCTCAAAGGCTTCAAGCGTGTCCTTAAGACTCATTTCTTTATTCAAGTCTCAGTCCTCCTCCTAACTCCTTTGTTCCGGCTTTTTCCCCCAGTCAGTACCATCCTATTTGTGTCTCACCCTTTCCTTTAGGATATAAACTCTTATGAGCTGGGCGCTCATTCTTTGTGTTCTCCTTCTAATATTCCATCACCCTCTGTACCTCTTGGCCTTCTCCTACTTCTCGCTGGTTACTACCATCACTCTCACTCATTGTCCCAGAAATATTTTGATCTGCATTAACATGTTACCTGTATTTTTTTATTTTTATTATTTACTTATTCATTCAGTATGTCTGATCTTTGTATTTTGTTCTTATGTCTTATGTCCACTCAACTTGCAGTCTGAGGTGCGTTCTGCAAGTGACTGAACATAGCTCAAAGTCAGCAGACCATGTAAACTTAGAAATTATATGTGTTCAGAGCCTTAAATGGTAACTCCACTTAAAAATAATGTTCCTTAGATAATATTATTATGCTTGATACTAAAACTTACTGGAATACCTCCTAATACTTTGAAAAGCAGTTTTGAATGGAATTGTCTGTTGATAACATGACTGTTATTGTCATTTGACAGGTAGGTTGGGAATAACTGACCTTCTATAGCAATACCAGTAAGCATGCTAATACAAAGTAAAGTTTACAGTTTCTTTCCATGGATTCAGATGTTGCTAATAAAGATCAATATTTTAGAGACTGAGGAACAGAAAAATGCTGTATGGCTTCTGATGTAGTAAGACTGTACTAACCCCACCCTTAAATATAATGTAGTCCACAAATCCATCTTGTTCTGTTACTTTTGTATGCTGGCAAAAGTAAGAATGGCACTTAACATTTGGATCAGCCCCTTAATTAATATCAGGTGTGAAGTCAAATGAACAGACTCATATCCCATGCCAATTCTCATATGCATATCTGGGACAAGTGCTACCTCTAAGCAGGGCCACCTTAACAACATTACGGGCCCCCGGGCAAAGCAGTGCACAGGGGCATATATATATATATATATATATATATATATATATATATATATATATATATATATAGGGGCCCCCTTAACTTACCTTAAGTCCGATCCCCTTCTCTTCTTTTTTGCTCGCTGAATCTCTCTGTTCTGTGCTCCTCCGTGCTGTGCTTGCAGTGATTGTCACGCCCGACATTCACTGCGAGCACAGCATGGAAGACGGGACTGAGGAGGGAGCCGGATCGTCACCTGATCACCTGATCTGAATGGTCAGGTAAGTTTTTTATTTTCGTCTTTTTTTTCACACAGAATTTTTATTTTCACAGCAGTCCTGTCTTGCTGTCTTGGGCCCCCTCTCCCGCTGGGCTCCCGGGCACCTGCCCATCGAGCCCAGATGGAAAGACGGCCCTGCCTCTAAGTTCACTCAAATCTACCTCTCGTTCCCTGACGTCTCTCCTTCAATACTATGCTGTATAACCAACAATTGTTCCACTATTTCTATATGGACTCTCAGCACTACCTAAAGCTCATCATGTCCAAAATAGGGCTTATCAGTTTTCCCTCCTCCTGAAGTCACCACCTCTCCTCAAATCTCCTCAGTGTAAACAGCTGCAATTTTATCAGTCTCCCAAGCCCGTTGCATTGGTGATTTGACTTTGCTTCACACCTCAGATCCAGTTTCTCTCGCTGTCCTGTAGCTTCTACCTTTGAAACATCACTAGAATACTCCCTTTTCTTTCCCAAGGTGCAATCAAAACGCTTATCCATTCTCTTATCATCTCTGGCTTGATTCATCAAGGAATGCAAAACAAGCATAATGTGCGTCTTTTTTACAAACACGCGGAATTCGGTCTTATGCTTGTCCATATTCAGGTTCGAGCCCACATGGGCAATACGGTACTTGATGAATAGGGTGGTAACTCACTTACATGACAGAAAACCTAAAGCATGCATAATTGCATTTTTATTTGCTCCTGTATGTGATATGCGAGCAAAGGGTCCTTATTGCCCTACACACTACCTTATTACTCCTGGTTGATAGAGGAAAGCACAGGAGTGCAAATCCTTCATCACATTCATTCACCTTAGTACTCCTAAATTCTCATGTTTCATTACTGCATAATAACTCTTTACATGCATTAGCACAACAACCTGCACTATGATCTTAGAGGATATTAACACGTGCATATTAGAGCTTGCAGGTTGGTCATTACCAATGACATATCACATTGCTGGGTGTCATTTAATGACAGATTACACCTTACCAAGCATTATATTTTGCATTGTATATATTAGATCTTTACATTACTGCTGGTATGCTATATAATTGTCGGTATTATTACTGGCATATTTCAGTATATAGCAAATTATCACTGGTATATTATAAGTTTTTTGCTGGCACATTACAAGTTGATATAAATTATAACTAGCATAATAATATTACTGGTCATTATCACTGACATATTAGATTTTACTTATGGCATGAAAGATTGACGGTGTTATTGATTTTCCTTACACAGTCTTAATGGTAGACCTGGGTACTGGCATCAGATTGTAAAATAGTTGGCACTTATACTCGGTCATCCAGTTGAAAATTGCAGATTTGTGGCTTTATAACTTTATGCAGCTGCCTTGTTGTTCTCATTTGTATTATCTTAATCTTTTTTGCCATCTTCCATGATATGCAAAAACCCATTACAACCTCAAATACATTATTAAACATTTCCTTTGAAAAAATAAAACACACACAAAGGTTTTTCTTAAATATCAACAACAAAAATTCAGACATTAACTTACACAAGAAAAACTTTAACAAACTTAACTAAAACTTTAACCTAATATAAACTTTAACCTATCTAACAAAAAATATTTGTAATGCTCTTTAAATCAATCTAAATATTTTGTTACATTTTCTGAATTAGTATATCTGCAGGCGGTGTTCCCTGTGCACTTGGAGAACAAAGGAAAACAAAACATTTAACTTCACAACATTATGACATTTTGCTAACATATCCTGGCTCTATGGGTGTAAATTTGGGCCACATATTCTAGCTTGGTGAAGCTAGAATAATGGAAATTCTCTAAAACATTCATCTTTCTGTAAATACAGTGCTAGCCAGAGGACTGCATTTTGGATGCACATGCAGATATATTAGGAGCAGGGGTGGAATTGCTTGACAAACAAACCTTTGGAATTGTAAAGTTTATCAAGGCCTAGGCAATGACACATTTATTATATAAATAATTTTTTAGGCCTACACTTTTATGAAGAAAAAAAAAGAAAATACTAACATAACATAAAATTCAGATACTTCTCTTCAGGGGCCTGGATGGACTATCTGCCTCCTCCACCAGGAGCTCCACTACTATAATGAGGAGTCCCTTCCAGGAGTCCTCCAGGTTTCCTTCAGGGGAGGGGGAAAGGTTTCCTCTGGAGGTGGGATAAGGGGTTGTTTCGGTGGTTGAGAAAGGCCCTCCTCCAGGACCCCCTCCTGGGGCTCCTCCATGACCTTCTCGCTGGTCTCCTTTTGATGGCGGCATTCTGTTTGAAGAAATATGCATTCGTTTTTTATTAAATTTTCTCTATTTCTCCTACCTAGATAGATATAATGTTAGGTTTCAATGTCTATTATCAGATACCACACATGGAGCATTACTGTAAACACAACACTGTTGTGTAAGGCATGGGAATACCGAAACTAAAACCTTTTATAAATATAGCAATTTAAATATTTGCAAACTTACATTGCAAACTGTTTTAAGTGTATAATATTGATTATGGCTGTGTAGCAGTCTGTGATTATTGTGTGACCTGTTGGCTTAATAAAATATTAGATTTATATCTACATGGATGTGTGTAACAGTATTTTAAATTTGTTTTACCAGTATACATTGCAACTTAATTCACTTTGAACATTTCACACAGGTGGTAAGACTATAAAAGAAGACTTAAGGATAAATTGAGAGACTACCACAGACAAAACAAGCGGTGGTCCCATGGTGCACATAGACCTCAGCTCTCTGGAGTGCACAGCATTGGCTTGTTTAGATGATTGATACCAATGAGTGACCTCTCCCAGCCACACACCAATCTCCCCCCAGGTAACTTCCAGATCAGAATACATGCATTTACTATTCAAATTACTGTAACATTGTGACTAAATAAATCAGAACACCTCCACCAACTGTGCTCTAAATTAATCTCCACTTGCCTTTTAACAAATGAGATTGTGAATTTTGTGAAAGCAAACCCAGCAAGAGCTAGTGCCCCAGACTGCAACATAGTCTGCCTATTGGATAATCTGGCCAGGTATTCAAGATTACTATGTATTTTCTGTAATATTATTGTCAAATCATTTGGTGTAATATTTTCTCTACATGACCTCACATATACACACATGACACCAAAAAAATATACATTTCACAGGTGAAATGACTGTGTGTTATGAAATCTTCTTATATGATGCAAAAACTTGGATGTTATTGTTATGGATAAAAACACACATGGGTATGATGTTATTTTGTTTTCCATTATTTTAGCTGACTTGTTTTTAATAAACTGTGACCTATTCATTTTCCAACAAATCTGATGTCAGTGTCTTTATTTTACTATAAGTTTAGTTAAAACTTAACGTGTGAGTGTAGTTTGGTGCAGTGAAAGTGAAGCATCTACAATCTGCCGTTTTATTTAAATTTTTCATTTTAGTTTGAAACAAAATGACACAATGGTATTATTATTATTATTATTATTATTATCATTTATTTGTTAGGCGCCACAAGGTATCCGCAGCGCCGCACACAGTACTAGCAGTAGACTATACAGGGTGAAACCATACAGAACAATGAACAAAAAGTACCAATACTTCAGAAACTCCAGCCAGTCATATGCAGTAAAGACGGAGCGGAAGAACAGGTATGGAGACAGGAGGGGAGGGGGCCCTGCTCATACGAGCTTACATCCTAAGGGAGGGTAAACAGACCAGGCACAAGAGGAGCCAGTTGAGGCAAGAGGAGAGAAGGGAGGATGAGATAAAGGGAGGAGATGGGGGTTAAGTAGATGGTTGGTAGGCTTTGAGAAAGAGGTGAGTTTTGAGTGCACATTTGAAGGAGCACAGAGTAGGAGAGAGACGGATGGAACGAGGGAGGTCATTCCAGAGAAGGGGGGCTGCACAGGAAAAGTCTTGGATTCTGGAGTGGGGTATGAACCTGCGTATGAACCTGCCATGAGCTTATAATGTTGTTTGTTAAGATGAATAGTTTCAGGTGAGTTGTCAACATCTCATTAGATTGTGAGAGAGAATGCTGTACCTGGTCATCCCTATCATCCGTCACTTACACATGCTCTGGAGTAGATGCAAATCTTACATCTGAAAAAGAGTGTACTTCTGCATATGGCTGGACTTGACTCGATCACATCTACTTGGGAACACCTCTTCTGTACTTTTGCTATGTTCAACAGCCTCCCCCATTCCACCCTTCATGTCGTAGGCAGCAGTAAGTGTCATTTTCATTCAAAGATGAATTGCATTCACATGAATATAGTCTATTTGTGCTACTAATTGTTAGGATCTGCCTCAGGATGCTGCTTTATTTCGGCAGCTCCTGCCTCTGGGAATATATTGGACTTTGCTATTGTATTTACCCTGCAGTACCTGTGAACCACTAGAGGTACTGCTATTCTGCCTTCTCATCCCACTATCAGAGATTAACTAGCTGTACTAGTTAATCATTCGCACCTGATTGTCTCCTATATATGCCTGCCTCTCCCAGTTTCCTTTGCTGGACATTAATGTTTCTGTGCCTGTTTATGGTTCTGTGCCCTTGGACTATTGCCTTGCTTTTCTCTGTTCCTGTGGAAATCCTTGCTTAGGCAGTTCCTGCTTCTATGTAGCATTTAGCACTCACCTGTATTTGGTCTCCTGGAGGTAAACATGATTTCTGCATTATAACTGTTATTCTGCAATACCTGAAAGTCTGTTTAGTCACTGACCTAGTCTGTGTTTACATTGCTTCACATGGGCTTGTGTTTTCAATGCAATAAACAGTTTAATGTTTTCAACATATGTCTGGCTCCATGGCTGTAATTACAAGGACCTAGTTCGTGGTGCAGAATTGTAACAGGATGGCCAGCCCAGAAAACAACTTTGGAGCCATGTGAAAGTTCTACTTCCAATTTTTATTTCCTGAGACTCTTACTACAATTGTTCCATTTGTTTTCTCCTGCAACATGTCTGCCTTACAAATTGCTGAATTGCCTCTGCTACAGACTCTACAAGCAGATATAATTTTGTTACCATCTCAGCTAGCTAATTTTTCTGCTTTACTTACGGACCCACTCAGAAGATTCTCAGATTTTGTTTCTCTCAATTCAAATACTGTTGATTTGCCTTAACCATCTTTCTGAATCAGTGCAAACTGCACCTCATAACAGTGCTATTACAAATGTGCATTTTACTAAGAACTACTGTATAACAAACTCCAGATTAGCAGGTGGACCACTCTTCCATCTGACAGAAGAGGAGCAGCGGCACAGAAGGACTAACAAATTTAGTATGACAGTGATGTACACTTTTTACCGCAGACCACACAAAAGCCTACAGAACTGTCTTCTTTTTACTCTCTGTCATGTGCAAGCTAATTTTTAGGCATAAATCTGCAAATATATGTTTGCAAATTACTTCCTAGAAATAGTGTGACATGGTTCTCTTAGAAGCTGTTAGATCAATGGGTTTTGTGTATGTTAAACTACCCAGAGGGGGCTGGTAGATAAGGGTAGCACCTTTCACCATTTATGGCAGAACGCAAATGTGAAAGCCTTTGAGGATATCTCTTGCAAGACAATGAAATCTAACACATGTGTAGGAAGCCCCAGACATGCCGACTGCAGAGACAGGGTTGTATGTTAATGACAGATTCAAGCTGAATAGGGTCACAGGAAAACATCATCTCATTTTCTCCAATATCATACCTACCAGAGGCATGTGTGGTATGCAGATGAAGGGAAACTTATGACTTGTTGTGTGGAGGTAAAATCATGTTTGTAAACCATACTGTTCAAAAGTTAGGACGGTGTAAAGAAAACTTGACTTAAAGGTATTCCAACAGCAGAGTCATAAAACCCTAATTTGCATTCTACCATCCTGTTGGTTCTGACCTCACAGGAAAGGGGGCAGGGGGGTCCTGTAGCAGGGTTTTAAAACTATAGAGTAAATGTAAGTCTTGGTTCACTCTGAGGGAGTCATTTGATTGAAGAGGTCCCATTTTTCCTGCTTCTCCCAGCACCAGAAACTTGATTCTAAGTGAGGTATCAATTCTGTGTTTCATCCTTTTTATTTCATAAGAAACAATTGCACTATATTTGTATGTCCTTCATTATCTGTTTTATCTTAAGCATTGTGGATGTATTTTCCATATTAAATTACACTTAATAAGTTCTAGTCTCTGTGTTCTTACGAAGTCATGCGACAGTTTGGTCCAGACGCTACATAATTGAAACTGTGCAAACCTTGTGGTTTATGTGAACTCTGATTAAAGTAAATTGTGTTAGATTAATGCTAGGGAGAACCGAAGGCTTCCTAAATAAGAGTGTCAGCTCTTGTCCGAAAAAATCTTGGTGATGGCATAATTAGTATCGCAAAGCTAGTGGGTGGCATAGATAGGGAAGGATTTAATCATTTTAGTCAGACCAGGTGGTTGTTTTTGTGGTTAACCCTGTGTCACATATGCATCACGCAGACTCAGGTGAGTGCTGTTTGTGACACTCTCCTTCGCATTACAGATTTGTTCGTGCTTCACTTTCCGTTTCTAAATTTCAACCTGTTCTGCTCCCTGGGATGAGGTCTAGTCAACCAGATTTAGCCACCTGTCCCGAGGCGCTAGTTCCAGGCGCCTGTCCCGCGGGTGCCTGCCTGGTCTTACAGTCCATTCCAGCGGTGGCCCTGTCCTTACAGTCTGCTCCAGAGGGGGCCCTGTCCTTACAGTCCGCTCCAGAGGGAGCCCTGTCCTTACAGTATGCTCCAGAGGGGGCCGTGTCCTTACAGTATGTTCCAGAGGGGGCCCTGTCCTTACAGTCTGCTCCAGAGGGGACCCTGTCCTTACAGTCCGCTCCAGAGGGTGCACTGCCCTTACAGTCCACTCCAGAGGGGGTACTGTCCTTACAGTCCACTCCAGAAGAGGCCCTGCCCCTTTAGTCTGCTTCTGAGGGGGCCCTGTCTCTCCAGTCCAATCCAGAGAGGTCCCTGTCCTTCCAGTCCACTCCAGAAACATCGCTGACAGTTCATCCCGAGTTGCCACACAGTTAAGTTTATCCCGAGTTGCCACACAGTACGGTTCAGCTGAATTTCCAAACAGTACAGTTCAGCCCAAATTGCGGGTCATAACCCACGATTTTAGTCCCCAAGTCTTCCATGTTTACCTAACTCTCCTGTGTTTCCTAACAGCGTGATTAGTAATCACATCACTGTTACACTGTATGCCTATACAGCCAGAGGTCCGACAGCTGTCAAAAGTTTAAAAATAGATAAATGTTTTAAAAACAAAAGCGTGGGGTCCCCCCGATTTTCATGCAACCAGCACTAGGCAAACCAGCCTGGGGGGGGGGTTGTTAGTTTTTTTCGGTGGACCCTGCTCCCTAGGGAATCCAGCCTAGCTGAACAGCCAAGGGTTGGTTGTCGCTATGGCAGGGGGACCCCTGCTACCTGTCCCCCTGCTATAGTGCCACCCACCCCGCCTTGTTTGCCTAGTGCTGGTTGCATGAAAATCGGGGAGACCCCACACAAATTTTTCCCTTATTTCCACACAAAAAGCAGTAGACTGGCAGCACTAGGGTTAATAGTGGTCGGGAGGAGGGATCCCACGCTTTTTTTTTGGGAACATTTATCTATTTTTAAACTTTTGACAGCCACGGGCACCTGCGGCTCTATAGGCAGACAGTGTAACAGTATAATACAATAGTATATGATAGGCGCAACACATTTAATGATATGACAGACTGTCCAAACGAGCAACACAAATCTGGGGTTAACCACGCCGTTAAAGTACATTCAAAACAAAATTGAAATGGTGCACGGTGGCGAAGTGGTTAGCACGTCTATCTCACAGCACTGGGGTCATGAGTTTAAATCCCGACCATGGTCTTATCTGTGTGGAGTTTGTATGTTCTCCCCGTGTTTGCGTGGGTTTCCTCCGGGTGCTCCGGTTTCCTCCCACACTCCAAAAACATACTAGTAGGTTAATTGGCTGCTATCAAAAATTAACCCTAGTCTGTGTGTGTGTGTCTGTCTGTGTGTGTGTCTGTCTGTGTGTGTGTGTTAGGGAAATTAGACCGTAAGCTCCAATGGGGCAGGGACTGATGTGAATGAGTTCTCTGTACAGCGCTGCGGAATCAGTGGCGCTATATAAATAAATGGTGATGATGATGATTATGACAACTAGAGGGCAATAAGAAAACAGAGAACAATTTTTATCAACCAAATAACTTGAATATCATGTATATGTAAATGACTCAGAGTCTGATAGCACATTAGAATCAATGACAATTGTCCAATGATAGTTCCAAGGTTGTATATGAATAAAACAGTGTTGACAGTCTGGCTCGGGTCGTGAATGTGAGGTAAAAGATCTAATTACCTTACAGAAGGCATCATGCGCATGAAGTAATGCATCTGATTCAAGCTGTCACAGCTCGCACTCTCCAAATCCTCGGTCCTCTGTGTATCTACTCACCTGACTTCTCATACAAATTAGTCAGCTGACTCAGAAAGGCCAGTGGGTAGATGATACATCAGACAGTAAGCTCACGGGAGATGTTCATGTGGGGATAAGGAAAAGAGGCAAACCATTGTGAAACTATCACTAAAGATCCTTTAATGATCAAAGAGTTGCACTTACATAAATCCAATAAAAATAAACTTACGTTGATAACAGATGGGAATCAGATAATAAACCACCAACGCGTTTCATTCATTAAATTGGTCTTTTTCAAGGAGACTCTGTGCATACCTAGATCTGATATATAGCTAAGAAAGTTGAACAGTTTTCATGTCTGTTGGACTTCATTCAAACCTCTTTTACTATGTTCAGGTTTTAATTGGCTGTTTTCTCTGGTGAACAGCAAACCTTGAATGCAAATCATGAATGCCCAATGTCAAACACAGTAGTGTCCACCGTTCAAATTAAAATCTTCAAAGTATTTTGTAATTATTTAGAAATGTTATTTAAATATTGACTTAAAAATAAAAATATTTTAAAACAGTAATTTGAACCTGGTTTAATGGTGAATCTTAAACAAGAACAGTGAACAGCAAACCTCGAACGTGAATGGGGAACCACAAATGTAATTTGCAAGTACAAATTGTGAACAATGAATGAGCTGCAAATTACGAACCACAAATTCAAATTCGGGTCAATTTCTAATTATGCCGCAAACATGTTAGTGGCCAGCGAATCTGTAACATAGTAACATAGTTGATGAGGTTGAAAAAAGACACCAGTCAAGTTCAACCTATTTTGGATCTCTTGCGATCCTGCACTTATATTTGAAATTGATCCAAAGTAAGCAACCGCTAATCTGTTTGAATTGTGAAAATCATCCCCCAGACTCAATATTGCAGTCCTATTTTTACCCTATATCCACTACTATCCTTCATTCCTTCATTTTAATTAACGGTGGTATCCCTGGATACACCTTTCCGCTAAAAATTTGTCTAACCCTTTCTTAAACATATCTTTTGAATCTGCCATCACAACCTTCCCTGGCAATGAATTCCATATCTTGACTGCCCTTACTGTAAAGAACCCCTTCCTTTGCTGGTTGTGAAATTTCCTCTCCTCTAACCTTAGAGGATGACCACGTGTCCTGTGTATGGTCCTTGGGGTAAAAAGTTCCCATGAAAGTTCTCTGTATTGACCCTTAATGTATTTGTACATAGTAATCATATCTCCCCTTAGACGCCTCTTTTCTAAAGTAAACATGCCTAAACTGGCTAACCTTTCCTCATAACTTAATGACTTCATACCCTTTATCAATTTATCAACTTCTCTGAACCCTTTCTAGTTCCAAATTATCTTTTTTATAGAGTGGTGCCCAGAACTGTACTGCATATTCCAGATGAGGTCTTACCAACAATTTATACAGTGGCAAAATTACACTGTCTTCCCTTGCATCTATGCCCCTTTTTATGCATGCCAATACTTTGCTTGCCCTTGCAGTTGCTCCTGCTTGATATTGAGCACTATTGCTAAGTCTACTGTCTACGAGCACTCCCAAATCCTTTTCCATTATAGATTCTCCTAAATTAATTCCATTTAATTTATAGATTGCGTTCTTGTTTTTGATACCTAAATGCATAACCTTACATTTATCTATGTTATACCTCATATTCCATTTGGCCGCCCAATCCTCAGGTTTAGTTAAGTCCCACTGTAGAGAAGCTACATCTTTCTCTGATTTTATTACCTTACAGAGTTTAGTGTCATCTGAAAAAATAGAAACTTTACTCTCTAAGCCATCACCAAGGTCATTAATAAATATATTAAAAAAGAAGTGGCCCCAGCACTGAACCTTGAGGACCACTTAAGACTTTTGACCAATTAGAAAATGTTCCATTTATCACAACTCTCTGTTTCCTATTCTCTAACCAGTTTTTGATCCAAGTACAAATGTTGATTCCTAGACCCAGTTCCCTAATTTTGTAAACCAACCTCTTGTGTGGAACTGTATCAAAGACCTTTGCAAAATCTAAGTAGACCACATCTACTGTGTTGCCCTGGTCTAAGTTCCCACTAACTTCCTCGTAGAAACTAATTACATTAGTTCGACATGACCTATCCCTCACATATCCATGTTGATTCCCACTAATAATTTTATTGCGCACCAAGTAATCCTGAATACTATCCCTTAAAATACCTTCCAGTAGTTTCCCCACTATTGATGTCAGGCTTACAGGTCTATAATTCCCTAGTTGTGATCTTGTCCCCTTTTTAAACAACGGTACCACATCTGCTATTCGCCCATCCCTTGGAACTGAGCCTGATGAGATTGAATCTCTGAAAATTAAGAATAGCGGTCTAGCTATTTCCGAGTTTAACTCCATAAGGACCCTTGGGTGTTTGCCCTCTGGACCTGGAGCTTTATTTATCTTAATATTCTTCAGTCGCCTTTGGACTTCTTCCTCTGACACACAAGTATTAACTAATGGCATGGTTTCATTTCCATTTTTATGTATTACTCCTAACATTTGTTCCTCTCTAGTAAATACCGAAGAAAAGAAAGTGTTTAATGCCTCTGCTTTTTCCTTAGTATCATTTATCAATTCACCCATCTCACTTCTTAGGGGTCCTATATTATCTTTTTTTTAATCCTTTTACCATTTATATACTTAAAAAACTTTTTGGGGTTTGTCTTACTTTCTTTTGCAACTTGCCTTTCATTTTCTAATTTAGCCAATCTAATTTCCTTTTTGCATGTTTTATTACATTCCTTGTACCTACGGAAGAACTCCTCTGACCCTTCAGACCTAAACAATTTAAATGCACCCTTCTTACTTTGCATTTCTTCCCTTACCTTTTTATTTAGCCACATTGGTTTAGACTTAATTATTTTATTTCCCATAGGAATGTTTCCAAAAACATTTTAAAGACAACCCACTTTTCTTCCATATTTTTTCCTTCAAAGGCTTTGTCCCAGTCTATGCTCTTTATAGACTTCTTTAGCATATTAAAATTTGCCTTTCTAAAGTTTAAAGTCCTAGTTGATCCCTTATACTGTTGCTTCTGGAAACTAATTTCAAATGAGACCATATTATGATCACTGTTTCCCAAGTGCTCCCTTACTTGAATATTTGATATTATGTCTACATTGTCTGTTATTACTAGATCCAGTATAGTCCGGTTCCTAGTCGGTTCCTCTACTAATTGGGACATGTAATGGTCTTTTAGCGTGCTCAGAAACCTATTTCCCCTAGCTGTACCGCAGGTCTCAGTACTCCAATCAATGTCCGGATAATTAAAATCCCCCGTAATTAAAATATGACCTAGTTGTGTAGCCTTTTCAATTTGCTGTAGAAGTTGGACTTCCTCAATCGTACTAATATCTGGCGGTTTATAGCAAATCCCTATCAGCAACTTCTCTGAACTTTTTACTCCGCTGGATATTTCCACCCACAATGCCTCTATATTATCACCAATATTCTTGTATATAACTTCCTGAATACTTGGTTTTAATTCTGGCTTAATATAAAGACATATTCCTCCTCCCCTTTTATTTACCCTATCCCTCCTGAAGAGAGAATAGCCTTCCAAGTTTACTGCCCAGTCATGTGTATCATCCCACCAGGTCCCGTAATACCTATAATATCATACTGCTCATTCATTGGTACTAGTTCTAACTCCCCCATTTTACCTGTCAGGTTTCTTGCAAGCATACAATTAAGTCTATTGCCTCTCTTAGGTATTTATTTTTACTTTAAAAAGGGCCTCTCCTTATCGGCTATGCCTCCCTTTCCCCCCTCTCCACCCCCTTGGCTCTTGTTACATTCCTCCTTACTACTCTCAATGTCTATCCCATAAATACTTGCTTGCCCCCCATCCCCCGAAGCCTAGTTTAAAATCTCCTCCAACCTTCTAACCATCCTCTCCACTAGCACTGCAGCCCCCTCTTCATTCAGGTGCAATCCATCTCGACAATAAAGATGGCAACTGACCGAGAAATCAGGCCAGTGCTCTAGGAATCCAAAACCTTCCTTCCTACACCAATCTTTTAGCCACACATTAACCTCCCTAATCTCCCGCTGCCTCCCTGGACTAGCGTGTGGCACAGGTAGTATTTCCGAAAATACTATCTTGGATGTCCTTGCCTTAAGTTTGTGACCTATATCCCTGAAATCATTCTTTAGGACACCCCTTCTTCCTCTAACTCGGTCATTGGTGCCAACATGCACCAAAACCACTGGGTCATTCCCAGCCCCTCCCAAAAATCTGTCCACCTCCGCAATATGCCGAGCCCGAGCACCCGGGAGACAACACGGCAGGCACGGCCCCGGTAACAGATTGCCCTATCTATCTTCCTAATAATTGAATCCCCTACCACCACAATCTGCCTGGGTCCCTGAGTAACTTTGGTCACCTCTATGCTGGAAAGACCATTCCCCTGGTTGCTAGAGGAAGCAGTCTCATCCAACTCTACCAATTCTGAACTGCCTTCCACAGTATCTTCATCCAATCTGGAAAATCTGCTGGGATTGCTTAGCTCAGAACTGGCCTGCCTCTTCCTCTCTCTGCTACCCCTAGTAACTGTTACCCAGCTGCCTACCTGTGCATCCTCCTCTGTCTCTGCTCTACCCTGCTCAGCTAACGCATCAACGGTGAGCTGTAAATTCTGCTCCAGGTTGGCAATGCCTCTCAATGTTGCAATGGTCTGCTTTAGATCAGTTACCTGGGCCTCCAAAGAGACCAATTGCTCACATTTCTCCACGAGGTATAAACCTTGGAACACTTGCTCCAAGTGTGCATACATATGACAAGATATGCATTAAGGTAGATCATCAAGCCTGCTACCACTCATCTTATTATGACTAACCCTTCTTATAGCCTACAGTGAACTCAAGAGTACTAACCTTTGCTACCTACTTATCAGATTAAACCCCTTCCTGGATTCAACTCCTCACTGGATCTAACTCCACACTTTAAACAAAAAGCACTTGAAATCAAACAGCAGTGGAAATCACAAGCTCAATTAAATCGATTACCACCACCTGTTAAATAGAGCTTGCACTAACCAGCTGTATCAACTTATGCAATTAAACCACAGCCACTAGCTCTACCAGAAATGAGAAAAAAAAAAAGAAAAAAGAGAAAAAAAGAAAAAGAATAAAGGGACACTTAATAAACACACAGAAAAACGAATCCCCTTCAATAAACACACAGAATAATTCCCCAAACTATATCACTCACTCAGCACAGCATAGCAATCCTTACTGGATCTAACTCCACACTTTAAGCAAACAGCATCTGTGAAATTCAATTGAACTTCAAACTGGTTAAAATTTTACAATACCTCTACTAAACAAGATACATTGTTCGGTGCTGATGTCCATCCATAGACAATGACAACAACCATTGAGAATTACCTTCGGCATATACAACAACAGTGGTTTTACTGTACAGCTATTGTTACATACAGAATCATAAGTACCAAGAACTGCATTTCAGTTCAGTCTGCAAATTGGTTCTGCATCACTTTTTTTCAAATAAATACAATTATTTTTAAAAAATAAAAAAAACTTAAATAAAAGGTACCTGGTTTCTGTGTCTGGCATCTATTTGCTGGCAAATGCATCTGCATTTATCTCCTCCGAGATTCGTTCTGCTCAGTTATGTGAGTTTCAGACTATATCTATAATGTTCTGTTTTAAATATTCCTGCCTCTGATTAAGTGACATTGCAGATATGAAACTATTTAGTCCTTCAGCTCACCTGCTAATGCATTTTTATACTTAATACTACTTTGCTACCAATGCTAATAACAATAGTGTTTCAACAAAAGTAGACAGTAAACAGTAACTTCCTTTGATGGGCATGAGCGTGGGTTCTTACTTCCTACATTTTCTGTTGCTTGTGGAGGAATCACAGCAGTGTCCTATGCCACAAACATGGGATCAGTAACCAGATGTAGCGAGGAATAACTCGCCATTACAGGGAAAAGTATTAGGAAGTATTTATTACAGGGGACTGGAGATTCCCTATGTTCAATATTGTTCTACTTGAAGCCACATGACCGAGCCAAACAAATCAGGCCTATTGAGAGATGAGATACAATGACACCTCTTAAAGTGATAGACTAATCACGTTTCTCTTTCCAGTAGGAGTGCATTGTTGGTACATGGTAGGTCTAAATGTCTTTGGCTGTGTAATAGTCCTATGTGTATCTCAACATGGCATGTCCCAACTGCAAATAAATCCCTAGAAGTGGAAGGCGCAAACAACTGACTTAAGAATAAAGGGCAACTCTGGCTGCTATGAGTCAAAGGCATCCAGGATGTGACTAAGGCAGTTCAGCAAAAATATTGTCTCTCAAGTCATGGCAGACACATTAGTTCAGATATAAAATGCCAAGAATTCCAACCTGCTTCTGCAGAGTGCACCACTTGCCAAAAACAAGTCCAGTATAAATTTTTAATTTTTTCCTGAAATACACTTTGTAGAATTGTAATGTTGATATAGTGATACTTCTCAAGGGGAGTTCTGATTTACTGAGTAGTTGGATACAATGTTGAACAAATTGTTTTTCTTACTATCCTTCCATCACCTGTCTCCATCACTTTCAAGATTCTACAAAAGTGCCCCATTGAAGGCAGGCTTTGTATCAAACTAACCTCCATCTATGACCTCTTCCTATCAAACAACGTCAACCTTCTTGTAATAACAGAAACATGACTCACACAATTAGACACTGTTTCACCTGCACCGTTTTCAGCTGGTGGCCTCCACATCACCCACATCTTCAGGCCTGGAAGCACTCACCCCATGATGCACATTTGCAGATCAACCAAATAACTTACTTTTCTCCCTATGCAGCACATGCTGTCAACCTATTGTTTTGCATGTTGCTCCCCTGAATCACCCCAACAATTGCTTGAACATGATTCTTCTTGGCTTCCTTATTTCTTACCTTTTGACATCCCCCCCATCCATATTGATTATGCATAATATTCTTGTGCCTCCAAATGAATATGAGTTCTCTATTCTTTTGTTTTCCTACTCTACTAGAGGTCTGCTCTGCTCTACTAGACAGGACATGGCAGGATACGTCCAATATATCTGTGGAATATAAACTCAAAAGATAACACACAGAAATATATGGCTGAGAAACAAGTTCTTTTAAGATGCGTGTGACTATGAGTAAACATCCCTTCCCCGTCCCATTCCCTCCCTGAAATTGTAGGTTGTAGTAAGTGTCATTTACTGTGTTCTGTGGCATTTGGTCAGGTTCGGGGCATGCGCAAAATAATTTTGCAGATTGTACACATAAAATTTCCATTTAAGTCCCTTAATGAATAAGGCCCCAAGACTGTCTTCTAGCCTCCAGACCTTCAAACTTTCCCTGAAAACGTATGCCTTCAGACAAGCTTATTGCTTTCCCAACCGTCCAAACTTCCCTAAGTTACTCTACCCAATTACCATCCCTCGGTACAAAGTTTCAAACAAAGCTTAAAAGTCTTCTCTTTTTATGCTCAAAAATGCCCTCTGCGTGAGACCAACATTGCTTTGTGACTTAATCACTTAGCCCCACAAAGCACTTTTTACCTTTTAAATCTGGCTTAATTTATATTCAATACGTGGCACTTAACCTCATCATCATCGTTATTTCTTTAAATGGCGCCACAGACTGGTGCCTGAAATAATCATACAGATGAAACAGATATGAGAACAATAAGAATAACAATGGGTACAGATATAATAAATGCATTGATGCAATTAACAGAACGAATTGCAAGAAATAGAGAAATATTTCAGCATAAGACATGTCTGAAACAATAACAGGTACATGGGTACAAATAAGCAGAATAATCAATGCATGGATGTAATTAAATCAATAAATTGCATGTCTTACAAAGACAGGGGCCAGAAAGGAGCATAGGTCATGATAATACAGAAGCCATGATGATGCTAAGGCCTGGATGGTTAACGTAGTCTCACAAGCCTGTAGCAATTGGCTCGTCTTTCTCTTGTAGCCACAGGAATTAGCTGTTTGGTCCCTCTTGACCATTTGACCACTGGATCACATGCCAGCTTAACTATTTAATCATAGGTCGATGCAGGTCCAGGGAAGGATGGAGCTTCAGGCCACAGATTGCAGTGGAGATGGAGCAAAGCACCAGAGTTCTGAGCAGTTGTGTCCTGGGGCATGCTGGGCCAAAGCAGGAGTACATGGCTGGGTGTTGTGGAAAGGTAGGTCTGAGTCATGAGGGCAATCCGTATCTGTTTCCCAGGGACTCTGGATATGGGGAAAGGGGAGATGGACAGTGTGTTTAAAGGAGCTGGTGATGGGGGACATTCTGGAGCACTGGACAACTGGATCCAGTGAATAACTGAAGCAGCTGGCTGCAGGAAGGGTTCAGGCTTTGACATGAGATGGAGGTCAGGGCTACATAATATTTCTTTGGATTTGAAATAATGAGGAGGAAGAAATGTGCCTCAAAAGATCCAAGTAATGACCAGAATACAATCCGGAAGAAAAGGTTTGCTGTGGGGTCAGGAGCACCCCGATGTTAGTGGATTGATTGGCTTGATTTAGGTAGCTGGTAGAATCCATATCAAGGATCAGGATACCATCTGATTACCTCATATATCAATCTCCAATTTTCCTACAGATTGTAAGCATGTGAGCAGCACTCTCTTATCTCTTTGTCTGTTAATACCTCATCTTGTTTTATTACTGTGCTTTTTCCCAAATTGTAAAGCACTATGGAGTGTGCCGATACTATATAAATAAATGTAAAATAATAATATTTAAGGGTAGGGTGGATAATTTGTTTAACACTGGTTATAGTGATTTTGATTTTGTAGATATGTGTTTAATCGGTGGTACTCACTTTCCCGATGGCCTAAACCCAGACAACACTTACCCCGGCAACAACAGGGCCACTCTGTCAATTCCGGCACGCTTCTAATGCCTACTGTTAGTTTAACTGACGTGAAACTAATGCAATGATTGAAGATCACGACACCATTAAATGACTTTAGTCTGCGACGTGACTTTCTTATTGCTCTTGTTAAGGGGGTAATGGAAGCAGCCAGTGGCAGTAGAATGTGAAAGTGTTTGTCAAATATTATTTTACTTCCGCCGGCTGCTTCCATTATCCCCTTAACAACAGCAGTAAGAGAGTCGTGTCTCAGACTGACGTCATTTCATCGTGTTGGGATCTTAAGTCAATGCATTAGTTTCACGTCAGTTAAACTAACGGTAGACATTAGAAGCGAGCCGGAAATGACAGCGTCGCCCTGAAGTTGCCGAGGTAAGTGTTGTTGAAGTTTAGGCCATTGAGAAACAGTACCCAACCCGTGTTTAATCAGTATAAATTTTGGAGGCCATTTTTTTTTTTTTTTAAATTGCTAACATTGGAAATGGCTTGTAAAATAGGGTTATATTAGGTATTTTACAGGACTCTCCTTTACAGTTCAAATAGTAAAGTTTAGTACTTTCTGATTGTATCCCTGAATGCAATATGGATGTGGTTACAGAGTTATCTATTAAGGCTTATTGAGAAGAAGGAATCAGTCCAATACTAATATGACATTCATTAGGTATGCTTTGCATGCAATTAACTTTTTTAATGCTAGCGTTTCAAACCTGCCATGTAGTTTTTATGGCTTATGATATCTTACAACTCTTGAATTACTTTGAATTATTCCTTGAAGAAAAAATATCTTACACTACCCAGTGAACAATAATCCCAGTAATCTTTATACGGCAGTCTGAAAACATTTTTTTGAATTTCTGGTCCTTGTGTTCATCTGGTTTGTATTTTGCAATTAATTCTGATAATAAACACTGGGGTTTATGGTTGTTTCTACTTCTGTGCAGTTTTATTGCACTGAGATTATTAAAATGTCATCCACCTTTACTCCGTACTAGGTAACCATTTATTTCAAGAGTGTGGAAAGTAAATATAAAATGACATTTTACATTACCTGGCACAGAAGCAAGGATCTTTACAGTTCCTTTGATCGTCTGAATATGTCAAATAAAATACAGCAATTGTTTAATTAAATTGTCACCTCAAAGAGTTTTGAAAATTAGAAATTTTCTTATTAGGAAATGCTGTAGTTGAGCAAAAGACAGTTTAGTTTTTCAAGTAGGGATCTCAATTAACCTCTTGGTATCTGTCAATGCATATCAAACTAAATACATCCATTATTGTGTAGACACGAAAAGAAATGTTTTAGAATGTTTATCAGGTTAGGAGATATTCAGTTTCCATGGTTATATTTAACTTTAGTGAGTAAAATCTTGTGTGAGTCAATATTTAGTGAGAGTTTAATACAAAGGTCATAGAGGTGCTTTAGAAATTAGCTATATATTTAAAATAATTATATAACAAAAATATTTCAAATTAAACCTTACACTACACATATAATACAGTATTTTTAGCCTTCTACTTATATAACTAGCATTTAGAGACTGATTGACTTTTGTCATTACGGTCTTTGTAAATGGATAGCCCCTATAATGCTCATTGACAAGTATGCAGGGCAGAGATTTTTCATCTTTAATTGGGATTGTTTATAAAGCACACTAAACGAATATACTGTAGCACACTACACCCTTTGACATGGCATAGTCATTGAACATAAAGCTGCACAGAGAATTGCATACAGGACAGGAGAAAATATACAGTTCTCCCGTATATATATATATATATATATATATATATATATATATATATATATATATCTATATATACATATTTGGGTGTAGAAAATACTTGGGAATTGTGTTATGTATTATTTATATGAGGCTAATTACAGTGACATTGCGTTGCTCACAATGTACTCAGGAATGGTTAGAAGTTACTGTGCCCCACAGCAGCATTTTAAGGGGCTTCCAGCTCCAGTGAATGTATTCACACTTATATATTGTTGAACTTGGTATGCCATTTCATCTAGGATCATCCAACCATTATAATCACAATGTGTATACAGGTAAATTTTAGATGATGGTGAGAATCTTCTGCCATTCTCCAGCACACTAACACAGGTATCCCAAATGATCATACAACTCTGAACCCCATTGTAGCCACATTGGCTTCTATCTTTTATGACATTATGGCGCAAGACTAAATTACTGTGAAATTCCATGGTTATTTGGTCATTTACCATGACACATTCCTCCATCCTCTGTGGAGTTCCAGCGCGCCACTACCTCTTGTTTGAGGTAATGGCAGGGCAGGTTCAGGCTTTTCTGATGTTGCTTGAGTCTGCGGTAGGCAGTGGCAGAATGCCAAAAGTGTCCAGCATTTTTGCAGGCCACCGCAAGCATATCCTCCACACCCCTGTCACTTTTCAGGTAATGCTGCACCACCAAATTTATTGTGTGGACAAAACATGGCACGTGCTGGAAATTGTCCATATGTAATGCCCGCACTATGTTACTGGCGTTGTCCGACACCACAAATCCCCAGGAGAGTATAAACGGGGTAAGCCACTGCGAAATGATTTCCCTCAGTTTCTCTAAGAGGTTGTCAGCGTTGTTCCTCTTACTGAAACCGGTGATACACAACGTTGCCTGCCTTGGAACGAGCAGGCGTTTCGGAGATGCTGCTACTGATGCAGCTGCTGCTGTTGCTGCGGAAGGCGATGCATCTACCCAGTGGGCTGTCACAGTCATATAGACCTTAGTTTGCCCTGAACCACTTGTCCACATGTCCGTGGTTAAGTGGACAGTGGGTACAACCGCATTTTTCAGAGCACTGAGGACACTTTTCCGTACTTCTCTGTACATCCCGGGTATCGCCTGCCTAGTGAAGTGGAATCTAGACGGGATTTGGTACCGGGGACACAATACCTCCATCAACCGTCTAAATCACACTCCACTGATGGCTGACACCGGATGCACGTATAACACCAACATAGCTGTCAAGGATGCAGTTATCGCTTTGCTATAGGATGACTGCTGTGGTACTTCATGCTCATGGCAAACGACTGTTGTACGGTCAATTGTTTAGTGAAAGACGTAGCGGTCTTACGACTTCCCCTCCGGGAAGATGACCGACTACCAGCAGCAACAGCAGCAGCGGCAGTAGTAGGCGTAGCGCTGCAGGATCCTCCGGAAGAATCCCGAATTGAAGAGGACTCAGTCATGCCGGTGACATGGCCTGCAGGACTATCTCTGATCGAGATCGTGGAGGAAATTGACGAGGAGGGTGTTGCTGGTGTGGATACAACAGGACCAAGGGATTTAGGTGTCCCTGGACTGCTGATGGTCCTAGCCACAGTGAATTATGAAGGTTCTTCAGGTGACATATAAGGGAGGATGTCCCTAGGTGGCCAAGATCCTTACCCCTGCTTATTTGAGCTTTACATAAGGTACATATGGCAATACATTTGTTGTCCGGATTGGGATAGAAATAATCCAGACCGAAGAGGTGGATTTCTTGGTCTTCTGGCCAGGCATGACGATGTGCTTTTTCATCCCATGGACAACAACTGTTTCCCCCCCTGGTGCCTCATTTAAGATAACCACATCAGCATCCTCCTCGTCAACTTCATCCTCTGCGCCAGCTAATATCGTCCTCCCGGTGTACAACATTGACACCTTCATTAGCCAAATCTATAACTGCACTGTGGGTGATCCTTCCAGCATATGCAGAGGGTGTGCTGCAAATGGTGGAAGGAGCCACCTCTTCCCGTACAGTGATGGGAAGGTCAGGCTTCGCAACCACCAACACCCTTGGACTCGCCTTGGGGATTTGTGATGCCATCTCTTTAGAATGCAGAGTTGTTTGCTGTGTTGTTGATGACAGCTTAACTCTCTTAAATTTTTTAGAGGGGGGGACGAGGAGGGCTTAGATCCTTGGGTGAAGCTGAACCACTAGTCATGAACACGGGCCAGGGCCTAAGCCGTTCCTTGCCACTCTGTGTCGTAAATGGCATATTGGCAAGTTTACGTTTCTCCTCAGATGATTTTAATTTTCTTTTTTTGGTAATTTTAGTGGCTTTTTGGATTTTACATGCCCTCTACTAGGAGATTGGGCATCAGCCTTGGCAGACGACGTTGATGGCATTTCATCGTCTATGTCATGACTAGTGGCAGCAGCTTCAGCATTAGGAGGAAGTGGTTCTTGATCTTTCCCTACTTTATCATCCAAATTTTTGTACTCCATTATATGCAGCACAAGAGAGCGTACCCCTAAACCACACACACCCGGCAAAGGCTTAAAAAATTATATGTGGCACAGGACCGTACCACTAGACTGGAGTTATACAGCAGTACCAAATTTTTTAGACTGCAGGAACAGTGAACGTAGTTAGATTGCAGTACCAATTTTTTTAGACTGCAGGAACAGTGAACGTAGTTAGATTGCAGTACCAATTTTTTTAGACTGCAGGAACAGTGAACGTAGTTAGATTGCAGTACCAATTTTTTTAGACTGCAGGAACAGTGAAAGTAGTTAGATTGCAGTACCAAATTTTTTAGACTGCAAGAACAGTGAACGTAGTTAGATTGCAGTACCAATTTTTTTAGACTGCAGGAACAGTGAATGTAGTTAGATTGCAGTACCAATTTACTTATATACTGCAGGAACAGTGAACGTAGTTATAGTGCAGTACCAATGGACTTGTATACTGCACGAACAGTGAACGTAGTTATATTGCAGTTCCAATGGACTTAGTAGGACAAAGCACAAGACACAGCACCACTGGACTCAGCAGGACAGAGCACAGGACACAGCACCACTGGACTCAGCAGGACAGAGCACAGGACACAGCACCCCTGGACTCAGCAGGACAGAGCACAGGACACAGCACCACTGGACTCAGCAGGACAGAGCACAGGACACAGCACCATTGGACTCAGCAGGACAGAGCACAGGACACAGCACCACTGAACTCAGCAGGACAGAGCACAGGACACAGCACCACTGGACTCAGCAGGACACAGCACAGGACAGCACCACGAGAAAGAGCAGGACAGAGGACACCTAACACACCCTCCCTCTTCCCTGATCAATGCCCGAGTAAGGATGGCGGCGGAAAGCGGGGAATATAAAGAATCCGGATCTCGCGAGATCCGACGGTGGGATTAGGACATCAAAGCCTCGTTTTCATTGTGGCCATCAGCGGGAATACCCGAACAGTGCTCGGATCGGGCTCGGATCCGCACTGTTCGGGGCTGTTCGGATTGCGATAATCTGAGCCCGCTCATCCCTGGTATAAATATATGAAAAAATATTAAATTTGTTTAAAAAAACAGAACCAACTCCTTAGAAAATCACAATATATCTTACACCTATATACACATCTCATCCCAAAAAGAAATTAATTTGGAAGGGTTCTAAATTATATACTAAATAACACCCTCACTTAGAAATAAAATAACATGTCTAAGTTGTCATACACTTAAAATGTTACAGTTCTCCAGTATGAATTTTGAATGTTAACTACCACAATCATTGTCCAGTCTGTTGTGGGTGAGCTTAAGATATGGTAACATTAACAACCCTAGCACTGGCATCCTAGGATGGTACTTGCAACATTAGGGCCAAAAACATAACTGGTACTCTAATATTTCCTTATATATATTATAAGAACTAGCTTTAACAGGCTGGTGACGGGACCTCTTACTATAATGCAAAACCAGCAAGAGGATGGTCAGCACAGAAGATGGTGTCATGCTAAAATTCGAAAAAATTAACCATAGGTGTCTTCTGCATATTGCAATAGGGCTCTTCCAATAGCATGTGTGGGATAATAGTATATAAACTGATGTCATAGTGCCTTTATTCCAGGATGCACTACAGGTCCCAGGATGGCCAGCTTGTCATTAAGTGTTTGGTAAATGTTTTGGTAACAAGGGATGCTGGCAGTTAGCTAACCAAAAAGTAGCCAGGGTCCACTGGGACTTGTAGTGTACCAAATGAATATGAACAAATACACAAAAACATACACAAATAATAAACAATTCTTCACTTACAGAAAACTATCCTGACACAAACAGTAAAAAATAAAAAAAACAGTCAGACCAAAACCAGGGTTCTTTCTTCTGTATTACATCAATGGTATTTTTAAAAATATAATTAACAATGTATAGTATCTACGCTAGCTCAGGAAAACTCCACTGGGAAATGAGCACATGCATTAAGCTACTTTTTAACAAACTGCCTATACAAATACATAAAGTACGCAAACGTATATATATGTCCGCAATGTAACTAGTGAACAAAAATATTGCGAACATAAACGGAGTGTAAAGATACGCCGGTTGTAACGTCATGTAACTGATTTTACTACCCAAGTCATCAAGCAACATATATAGTGATCTGTCCCTTTATGACTTTGGCAACATGCAGAGGCTATTTGCCTGCGTTTCAAATTAAATGCATGTTGCGCTCAGTATTCGTTCTTTAATAACTCAGTCCCGAGTAGTAGAGTGTCAGGAACTCTGGATTGTACTGAGGTAGCAGAGTGTCAGGAGCTCAGGTTTGTACATTGAGAACAGGATGCTAAGAACTCCGGTTTGCTCACTGATGGCAGGGTGACAGGAATTTAAGATTTCAGGATCAGGATACCAAGAACTCAGGCTAGCAGGATCAGGACCAAATCAAAGGAACTGTAACTGTGTGACAGCATAAGATCACCAATGATTGGGCACTAATTGCAGGGTGAGCCAGAGTTTTAAATGCAATGCAATAGCTGCAGCTCATTAATTGATGCAAGCCATGACATGTCTCATGCCTGGGAATTCAATGTTTTTATGAAGTTATCGCTAAATATATATTGAGGAGCATCTCAAAAGCCAAGAAAAAGATCCCAAACTAAATTTTAGATTTTGAAATTTTGTCGGATTTAAGGGATTTAGTTCCTACAAATAATCTTAGAAACATTATTCCAGCCCCACTAACTTAACTTCCATTTTACACTAATGGATGGTCAAAGGGATCAATTTGACAACACTTTTACAAATATGTCTAATCAATGCTTTCTTAATGAGATGTGCAGCAGATTGGATGGAAAAAACTGCAGTACATGTTCACTGAAACAGTATAATATAGTGCACATCAGTATATACTTATTGTGCCTTAATGGGAGCTAATAACCTTTGAGTATAATTAGTGTCATGGTGATTTAATAAAAAATATGAAATATATATATATCAATGTAAAACTATATAGTAACTGTAGAATCTCTTATCAAGTTATTTAGTGGTACTATTTTTATTTGTTTTATGTTGAATTGTGTCTTTTGATATGGCTGGAATTCGATTAATGATTTCGAGTTTCAGTACTATTTTGGATGTTAAGAGTCCGTAGCTGGAATAAAAGAGGTTTTATCTTTGTTTTTACTATTAGTGTTCGTATTGTTTAGAGAAATTGTATTATTGGTTGGAAGACTAATGTGAGCGATATATACAATTAGAAAGAAGAAATGTTATTCAAGCTTTATTTCCACAATCGAATTATCCGATTGATGATTGGCTATTCTGTGTTTAAATGCAAGCTGATTGGACTCTGTGTATGCCTTGACAAAGACCCCAAAGGCGGGGTTGAAACGCGCCAGTGAACACAGATCCACCCACCAGACAACAGTGTTACACGAGCCGGAGGGGAGCAGAATGTCCAGCGGGGATTGCCCGGGATTTATTCAATCTACACGCAGACACTTCACTTACGTCTGGTACGAGTCCATTTGTTGTTGATGTTGGGATTTCGTATATGACATGATGATTTTATTGTGATGTTTTAATATTGTGTGAAATAAACCCCGAAGATATTATGCCAGATTCTCTCTGTATACTCTTCTCATTGTATATGCTACGATTGGGTGTTATGTGACAAAGAGATCTAGGGGTAAATGTATCAAAGTGCGATTTTACCAGCGTGTTTAAATCACGGCAAACCCGCAATTTTTTTAAAAAAACTGGAAATGTATCAAGCTGTGATTTTGACACTCATGTTCAAAATCGCTGGTCATCTCTGGCGATTTTGAGCGATGTAAACACTCACGAGCTGTAAAAACTGTAAAGAACAGATCAAAGTTAAAAAAAAAAAAAGCACTAGGGCTCTTCCTACTACCCCTGGGCTGTGGGTAGTAGGGTAATACGGTGCTAAATGGTTTAAAAAAACAAACTGACACCAATTTTGTTTGTGGAACTACAAGTCCCAGCCAGCCAGGTTGCCAAAAACAGTGTGGCCATGCTGGTGCTTGTATAACAAGCACCAGCATACCCACGGCAGCCAGGGCATGTTGGCACTTTGAGAACCAAAAGTGCCAACATGCCCTGACATTCCTGGCTTGCTGGGCCCTGTAGTTCCACAAAGGAAAAAGTTAACAAAACAACAACACCCTCATACAAACCACACATATTTATTAAAAATAATAAAACCCACAATAAAGACACTAACCACCCTCTTTTTAACCACAACTATTTAATAAAAATAAAAAAAACCAAATACTTACCAATGATGTCTTCTTTCTTGATCCAATGTCCCTTATTATTTGTACATCCATCTTGCCGGCTTGCCCCAGTCCCAGCCATTTGTACCTCCATAAACGAATCTTTGCCAACTGGAACACTTCACCCAGAAGGGGCACATATTTGTAATATCCCGAATCTTTAGTCTTGATTGAAGTTAATAAAAAAAAAAGCCAGGAGCTGCCGCAAACACCTCCTACCTAGTGGGAGGTCCGTTCCGCAATGCTCTTACGCTGTTTGCGTAAGAGCTAAGTACTGTATTATGGCATTTTCCCACGCTAGTGGGGAAATCACATATTACTGTATTTAGCGCTTACGCAATTAAAGTAGCGCATTGCGCATGCGCTACGCTAGTTGCGTAAGCTGTATTTACTGTACTGCATTGCGGAACGGACCTCCTACTAGGTAGGAGGTGTTGTATGAGGGTGTTGTTGTTTTGTTAACTTTTTTCTTTGTGGAACTACAGGGCCCAGCAAGCCAGGAATGTCAGGGCATGTTGGTTCTCCAAGTGCCAACATGCCCTGGCTGCCGTGGGTATGCTGGTGCTTGTAGTTATACAAGCACCAGCATGGCCACACTGTTTTTGGCAACCTGGCTGGCTGGGACTTGTAGTTCCACAAACAAAATTGGTGTCAGTTTGTTTTTTTAAACCAGTTAGCGCCGTATTACCCTACTACCCACAGCCCATGGGTAGTAGGAAGAGCCCTAGTGCTATCAGCACTGGGCTGGTTCTTTCTGCGGGGGGGGGGGGGGGGGGGGCGCTCGTTTTTTTCAGCGGACCCCACTCCCTAAGGAATCCAGCCCAGCGCTGAACAGTCTAGGGTTGGTTAGTCATTATGGCAGGGGGACCCCTGCCGCGTGTCCCCCTGCTATAGTGCCACCAACCCTGGCTGGTTTGCCTAGTGCTGGTAAAGTGAAAATCGGGGGTACCCCACGCAAAACTTTTCCACGATTTTCACGGGACCAGCACTAGTCAGGCAGCACTAGGGTTAAGCATAAATAACGGGGGGACCCGTGTAACAGTGATGTGTTGAAACAACACGCTGCTATCAAGCAGCGTGTTGTATCTGGCGTGTTTAGAAGCAAACTCTCCTGAGTTTGCTAACTCGCAGCTTCATACATTGGAGACTTGTATAGCTGCAGTGGCAAACAGTGGTGAGTTTGATCTCTGGCGATTTTGCAAGTAGCGATTTTGACAGAAGCAGAACTCTGGCGATTTTGTATGAAAACTCAGCTTCATACATCGGCGAGTTTCAACTCTCCTGAGAAAATCGCTGGAGTTGCAAACTCGCAGCTTGATACATTTACCCCCTGGTGTGGATTAAACATCAATCAGTGGATTAACTTCACTGTGTAAGTGATTTAGCTCATTTCTCTCTCACTTTACACGTGTGGTGGTGCTTCAAGTAACCGTTAGTTTATACGCGGTGGAGTTTGATATCTTTGGATACGGAATTTAGGAAAAGTGGTTTTATTGTTGGTTGAAATACTAATTCAGTACCCATTTATCCTTTTTTTCCCAAATTCCACGGACCGCACCATTTGGAGAGTTTATAAAAGATAAACAAAGTCCCTCCATATGACATCCGCTTTTCGATATCATCTATAAAGAATATTCCATGATTGGACTGATAAAAAGCGTTTGATATATGTGGACGTTTTGTGGACTTTTTTCCATTTATTCTGTGGTGAACTTGTTATACCTTTATACCTTTATTGTATTATTAGTATAATATAATGCACTGCTCCACTTATTTATTTATTTGTTGTTATTATTATTATTATTATTATTATTATTATTATTATTACTACCGATTGTAAGGTACCACAGTGCTCCACAGAACCAGATAGTGGGGTAGACTGGACCTACAAACAAGAGAGGCATACAAAGTAGACAAAATAAATGCAGACATGAAAACAAAGGGTAGGGATAGCCCTGCTCATGAGAGATTTTAGATTCTAATTGGAAGAGGGCCCAACTGAAACAAAAGTAGTGAGTGTGGAGATTGTGGCAGTTGTGATGGTGCATTTGTGTGTGTAATATAGGTGTGAGTATGGTCTAATAAAGAGAGCGGTTTTCAGAGAGTATTTAAAGATATAAAGGCTGGGAATGTATTTACTTTTATATTTATATTAAATATTTGATGAGGCTGATGCTGAGCTGGACACATATGTGTCCACAGAAAAAAATAGTATATTTATGCCCATATGTTGAGTTGGAAGCATCTCAAGATACTTCCACCTCTGCACCAAAAACATATGCACCAGGTTTATGTCAGGTGTACATCAGTAACACCCAACCAGGTAATAAACACAAGAAACATTTTTTTTCTTACAAAATCATATAATATAGGAACAAGCAAATGGAATTGGTTAACTAGTGCCGTCAACCAACATCATAATATTCATCATCATCAGTTTGTATTTGCACTATTATTACTATTATTATTATGATAGATTTGTAAGATGCCACAGTGCTCTGCAACACTGTAGTAGGGAAAATAGTACATACATAAAACAGGGACATACAAGGAAGACAAATTAAATGCAGACATAAAAACAAAGGGTATGAAGGACCCTGCTCATTAGAGAGCTTACATTCTAAGTGGAAAAGGGCACAGCTTAAACAAGAGGAGCAAATGTGGTTTAGAATGGAGATTGGGACAGTTATGAATGTGCATTAGTGTGAATAGTGTTATTAGGGATAAGGTCACCTCTAAAAAAAATATATGGGTTTTCAAAGATTGTCTAAAGATTTGAAAGCTATTGGAAAATTTGATTGAGCGTGGTAGGGAATTCCATAAGTGGGGAGAATTCTTGTAGGCGGGAGTGAGAGGTGGTTACCAGAGACCAGACAAGCCGCAGATCAGAGGTAGATGTAAGAGGATAGGAAAGAGAGTATTTTGATATGAGACTTGAGATGTATTCAGGGGTAGTGTTGTTAAGGGATTTGTAGATAAGGGTGAGTAATTTGAATTTGATTCTGCCGGACACAGTGAGCCAGTGTAGGGATTTGCAAAGTGGTGCAGCAGATGTAGAGCAGTGAGAACAGAAAATCAGTATGCATTTAGGATGGATTGAAGTGTGGCTATATGGATGTCAGGAATTCCAGATAGCAGGAGGTTGCAATTGTCAAGACGGGAGATGATGAGAGAATGGATAAGAGTTTTGAGTAAGAAAAGGGCGTAGCCTGGCAATGTCTTTTAAGGTTGAGTCGACAGGATTGGAAGAGAATCTGGATGTGAGGAATAAAGCAGAGTGTGGAGTCAAGTGTGACACCAAGGCAGCAGGCTTGGGAGTCTAAGGAAATTGTAGTGTTATTGACAGTAAGGCAGATTTGTGGGGAGGTGGTGACTCTGGCAAGAGGGAAGATAATAAGCTCTGTTTTGGACATGTTGAGATTTAGGTAGTGTTGGGACATCTATGTGGAGATAGCAAAAATACAGTTGGTTATACGAGACACTACAGAAGGAGAGTGGAATCATTGGTTGTGAGGGAGGAAGGGGGAGGAGGTGCATGTGGGCAGAGAAGTTATTTGAAGGTGGCAAAGAGATGGTGTGGGTTTGAAGACTGGGTGGTAATTAGAGTTTTGAAGAATATTTGTTTGGCAATTGAAAGGTCAGTGCTGTAAGGTGAAATGATGAATTTATACTGGAGGAAACTGGGATAGGAATGAGATTTCCTCCAGTGTGTTCTGCAGTGCAGGAGCAATTTTGCAGGTGGCGGGTCTGTTTGGTCTGCCATGGTTGGGGTTTGGATCATCAGAGACTATATGTAGTAACTGGAGCTGCATTGTCTAGGGCTGAAGTGAGTGTTTTGTTATAGAAAGAGGCAGCCTAATTAGGACAGAACAATGCAGTTATTAGAAAAAAATAGTTCTTTTTAGGGAAAATGAGAAATGGATTGGGTTAAGAGTACTTAGGTTTCTTTGTGTACGTGTGGATTTGGGTGCAGGGCATTAGGTAAGGTGAGGCTGAAGGAAATGAGCATGTGGTCGGAGAATGGGAAGACTAATTTGGAGAAACTTGAGATGGAGCAGTAACTGTAGAAGTCAAGGTAGTGCCCATCAAAGTGGGTGGGAGATAATGTTCATTGGGAGAGACCAAAGGAGGAAGTGTTATGATTCCTAACGTATTCAGGAAGCGGCAACAGAAGTATAAAACCAAATGTCTTTATTCAGGAAAAATATATGAAGAAAGATTCAGTTCATGGAATATGCAGATTTTCGAGTAACAGCATAAACAGGTATAACTCCAATACACAAATATGAATAGGTGTGATGAATGGCAGAAAAGTTAAATGCAGTTAAAATGCAGGAACAAATATAGAGTTACCCTATTGCCAGGATGCATGAGTCTATCCAGGGAAGCAAAGAGAGTAGTTGAGTCCAGTGACCAGGCAGAGGTCTGAGCAACAAAAGTTCAAGCAGAAACCAGTGTCCAGGCAGAGTTCAGGGTCACAAGCAAACAAGCATAAATCGGTAATCAGGCCGAGGTCAAAACGGGAGATCAAGCAGCAGTAGAACAAATCTGGAACAGGGAGAAACAAGCAGCAGCCAGGGATAAACGTTGAACTGCACAGAGCACATATTGAGGCAGGTATTTAAAGTTGTCAGACAGGTGCAGTTCTAATCAGGCAAGGAGATTAACTCCTACAGGCATGGTGTAAAGTTCAGGAGCAGAACAACAGCAACTCTGGTGGAACAGGAAGTAGCTGAAAGAAGTTTTGTGACAGAAGAGACAGTGGGATTATTAATTATCCCTTGTCTTCAACATCCTCAAATGATACAGCTACTGATTATCTGCGTCTCTGTGCGGGCCTGACTCCTTACTCCCTTACTTTACTCAGACTATGTTTGCCCGCCCCTTCTCTCTCCAGTTTCGACTCTCCAAATGTAAAAGGCACAAGGGTCAGATGCGACCAAATCTGCATTCAAACACTGGCATATGATTTATTGTGGGCATACGCAGTACAAATTTACATATTTTACATAAACTAAAAGCTCAAACTCCTGATGTCTACATGAGCCCCATTGAGGATAAGATCTTATCTACACATGTACCAGTCTATAGCCTAACTCATTTTCTGCCAAAAAAATAACAGCTTCACAATGTTTAATTACGCACAGGGTTAAATATTGTAATGAATGAGAAACTGCAAAAATGTAAATCAGCAGAAAATATATCACATCCTATTCAATGTATACTCCTAATGCAGGTGTAAGCTGTATTTGTTTTTAAGAAATAATCATTTATTATAAACAGAAATTCTCAAGACCAACAATTAGTATTGTACACAGTGAGCATCTTTACTGGCTATGTGAAGAAAGTGCTGAGACAATCACTTTTTCTACATCAACAGACAAGTCCTCATGTAAATGTTTTAATACAAGGCACACGATCTGATCATTATGTGTTTGCATAATCCAAATAATCTTCCTGAATATAATTCCATCTATTGCTATACTTATATTGGCTCTGATACTGTTTTTATTTATAAATCATAGTTCACAGTAATTAACAGGCCACTAATTTAAGTAAAGTATCATGTATCTAATACAAGCATACTTGCCGACAAGTTAGTGGAAGAGTAGTTAGCTCAGCTAAGGTTCATTAAGGGGAGACACGGTGCGCTGTGTGAACACGGCCATACTGTGAGATCTGAGGGCTAGTTTGCGTCACAAGATTGACCAGGGAATGTACGTTGACTTATTTGCTATTACGGAGGTTGGTAAGAAGACATTAGGGCAGACTAAAGCAAAAGATGGTAGTGGAAGGGAAGCCTTTGGGATGTACGATAATTAGTTGTCAGGTTTCATAGTTCTTCCCTCGGCTTATCTGGAGAGTAGACCTAATGAGCTTAAAGAGGTTTTAAAGTATTTGCAAATGATTCATGATGTGCATGCAACTGAGGTTGACACGGTTTGGAGGATATCATCATCATCATCATCATCATCATCATCATTTATTTATATAGCGCCAACATATTCCGTAGCGCTTTACAATTGGGGACAAACACAGTAAACTAATAAACAAACTGGGTAAAACAGGCAAAGAGGTGAGAAGGCCCTGCTCGCAAGCTTACAATTTATGAGACATATGATGAGGAGTTCTAGAAAAAAAAGTGGATGAGGGAGGTTTTAAGGAAATTGAGATTTAAATGGCCATGCAGCAAGCTAGTAGGTCTGGTCATTTGGTAGCTGTGTATAGAATGCCAGTTGCACCTAATAAGACAAGTTTGCCCTTTCTGGCAGGATTAGATGCTTCGCCTTCAACAACTCCAGTAAAGGCGTCCAGTATAGATTTAAACACTCCTGCTTGCACTGCGGCAGGTGGCATGCAATCAAGTAATGTCCCTCGGCCACTAATAAAGCTCCTCCTAAGTAAAGCCCCTTCCCCCAGATCAGTAGAAGCCATGTCTCTTTGGCTGCAGCTACACACCGATCAGGAGGTAGCTTCGCTTCAAGTCCAAGGTTTTCGCAAACGTTTTCTGTTAACTATATCAAGGTCTGTCCATGTGGTCGCCAATTAGAATTTGAGATCAGCCTTGGCTCACCCGGGAATGCTGGTAGACAAGATAAATAAAGAAATGGAGCTGGGCTGCATGTGTGGCCCTTTGCATTCCCCTTCCATGGCTTATTTAGCTGCTTCGCCATTTGGCATTGTTCCCAAGAAGGCCTCTGGCAAATTTTGATTTATTCAGCACCTCTCCTTTCCTAACACTGGTTCAGTTAATGATGCTATTACTCGGCAGCACACCAGAGTAGTATATCTAGACTTTGAGTTCGCCCTAGGCTTATTGAAGAGGTTCGGTAGGGGGTGTTGCTGGCGATAGTAGATATAATGTCGGCCTTCCGGATCCTCCCTTTACACCTTGACTCCTTTTGGTTCATGGATTTCCGTACCACTAAAGGCAATGTGTGCCTACTTCGAATGCTTCAGTTTGTTCTTGCACTGGAGCACAGAAGAGGGCACAGATTACTAGGGAGTGGTACATTATCTATATGACTTCCTTATTGTGGTCTCTCCTGACTCCCCACAATGGGCCAGGGTGCTGTTGGATAAATTTAATGGGGTTTGCATATGGCCGGGATCTGCCGTCTCCAGCTACAACTGCTCTCAGACGCTGCGGGTGCTGGGTTTTTGGTGCCTATCTCAATGGTGCGTGGTGTGCACCACTGTGATCTCCGAAAATGGGTTTTGTACAGTCTGCTGCTAATCTATTGGTGCTTGAACTTTTTCCCACTATTGAAGTTATGGAGCTCTGGGCTTCTTGCTTAAGAGAATGCTGTTTTATTTGCTGTTGTGACAACTTAGGTGTGGTGCAGTCTATAAATAGACTAAGTGCTACGTCTGCCACTTAGGTTTATTAGGCATTTGGTATTGCACTCCCTTAAGCACAACATTATATTTAGGGCCAAATACGTGCCAGGTGCAGAGAATACCTTAACTGGTGCACATTCCCATATTAAGTGGGGGAAAATTCAGGGATCTTGCTCCAAAAGCTGACACTAATTGTACCCTTTGCATTTCTCATGTTTGGCAGATTGTCGAGCCAGCAAATAGGGACTTGGGGGAGATGTCATTGACTGTGTCCACCCTGAGGGCGAATAGAGCTGCTTGCCGTGACTGGGTTCAAATTTCCACCAATGCAGGAAGCCAGCATTTGTACCAATGGCAATATATGCTTGACTTTGATGTCATCTACTCTAGCTGGTATTTCCTTTATGGCACAATTGCAAGGGGAGCGGAAATTTACCATGGGATTTTTAATAAAAAAAGCAAGACTGGGGTGGGCTAAGATACAACTCGCTGCTACTGACACCAGACGACCTATAGGTGAACGACTACTCTTTATGAAGCCCTGTTATTTAGCACCTCCGTGGCTTTTTTTGGAGCATTTCTAGTAAGTGAGCTGGTGGCTTCATCTAGGTTTTTCCTTGATTCAGGATTGTTAGCTAGCTATGCTATACTGCGAGATGTCTCTGCTTTTCAAAATGCATAAATCTAAATCCATTCAATTTAGCAAGAGGCGTTGGGTCATGTTGGAGGCACACTCAAATTCAACAATCTGCCCAGTGGAATTGGCTAGTGCATACTCACTAGTTAGACCCCTCAGTGGCCAGGTTTGCACCCCTCACAAAATACCAATTTCATTTTATATTTAACAAATGTATTTCTGAGATAGGTTTGAACCGGGCTGACTTTGGAACACATTCATCCAGCATTGGTGCAGCCACCTATGCGCCAGTAGAAGTTTCCTTCATGGAAAGTATAAAGCGGCTAGGCAGCTGGAAATTCTCCACATAAAAGTGATAGTTAAGACTCAACAAATTGTAATCTTCGAATTTACCATTCCCCAATGGCAACCCAGGCCTCATTCACTCGTCACTTTTGAAGATGAGGGCATGAATGGATTTCCCTAAGTTTTCCTCAGATGAAGGACCTCATAGCATGAACATGTTCGACGTTTTTTATGTTTTTTACCTTCATATGGGTTGCCTCTGCCCCCCTCCCCCCCCCAAGTACCCAGCATTGGTGCTGTCCGCTTGCCTGCAGAGATGCATTTCATGTCACTCAGGTATTGTGATTCGCACAGATGTTTATGTTGCTATTGTGCTTAAGTCGTGCTTACATGCCACTATATGTTTAATTTGACCTTCAGGAGGTTGTTCTGGTCTACAGATCATTCCCTGAAACCCTGTAAATTGTGGCTGGTTGGCCTTTCTTTCATCTACTGGGCTGCCAGACACCCATCGGCGCAGGATATGTCCATTAGTAAAGGCCTAGTGAACATGCAGTGGATTTGTAGTGGTTGGATGTGCTGGCCCAGCTTATCCAACCTAGCTATCATATCAATAAGCTGGTACGCTCATTGATATGAGAGCTAGGAAGTAGGCCCCCAATTTCTTAATTATTCACTTAGGGGACAATGATCTGGGCAATTTCAAGACAATTGGCCTCATTTGGCGTATAATAAACGATGTGTGGCTTATTGCCGACAACTGGCCTGGGATTAAAGTGTGCTGGTCCAAAATCATCCCTAAATTAACTTGGAGGGGTACCCGTAATGGACATGTCATGGATAACATGAGGCGACAAGTTAGCCGCTCTGTTTCAATATTTTTGAGGGGCTCAGGAGGAAGGGTAATACAACACCCTTTAATTAAATTCTGTCACCCGCATCTCTATAGATCCGATGGGGTGCATCTCACAGGACGCAGGTTTAAGTTTTTTTTATTGAATCTATGGGTTTTTAGCAGAATTCTAGAGTCTGGTGGTGGTGGACTATCTGTCCATTAAAGGACAACAGAGTTGCCGGAAAAGCAGTGCAGGCAGCGGCTAATACATGGCACAAGAATTATGTTTGGCCGCGTGATTCTATCCCCCTTCTTTCTTGTCTCTGTCTGGGTCACTAGTGCCAGTGCCCTATGTATTGTATGTAAAAGCGTTAACCTTGGGGCCAGAAGGGGTGAAGTGTCCCTGCCGCGGTAAAGTAGTGCCTAGGAGTTCTGTTGGTATTAGCTGGTAGCTGTACCTGCATCTGCTTTCATTGCCACCATTATTTCACAACTAAAACTGTGACCTTGGTACATCAAAATTGAAACATGAGTCTGTGTCATTATTTCTGGTATTAAGTATGGCTATTTAACTTAAGGCTATTTAACTTAAGGCTATTGAACGGTGGTGCAGGGTGAGAAAATCAGCCAGTTTGGTGTTTATGTTGTTTTGTAGGAGTGAAAAATAAAGTTGACAAACTGTCAATAAATGTACTTGGAAGCATAACATATAACAATATATATATATATATATATACATATAATAAAATTAATGGGACTGCTTACAATCTGCTTAAACTTATTAGAAGTGTATAAAAGGTGTTTCCATTATGCTTGATCCATTGCATTTGCAGATCCTTTTGATAGTGAACTTTTAAAAACACATTTCTTCCCACAATTCTTAGGGTGGTGCATATTTCAACAATTCTTCTTTGTGTATAGTTTGACAGCCAAATATACACTGCTACTTTAAAACACTCTGCTTAACAAAGCGCTGGTTTGCCAGCTACTCTGGCCAAAAATTAATCAACTGTAAATGACAGGTATCACTAGGTGACAAGACTTGGAGAGACTGCCAACTTTGCAATGAGTAATGAACTAAAAAGAAGAAATGATGTACAGATTAGAAATACACAACAAAATAAAACAGTGAATTCTGTAGTGTAAGAACAAAATAATGAAATAACAGTGTGAATAAATAAAATATTTTTAAGATGTTTATTAGAATAATCAAGGAGACAAATGGATTTTGATACAGTAGACTCGCATAATAAATCCCTTATTTAATAATGTATGGGAAAGTTAAACAATGTCTAAATTCCCTAATGTACACACACAGACAAAGAGACAAACTAGGGTCAATTTCTAAGCAGCCAATTAACCTACTAGTATGTTTTTGGAGTGTGTGAGGAAACCGCAGCACTCGGAGGAAACTTATGCAAACACGGGGAGAACAAACAAACTCCACACAGATAAGGCCATGGTCGGGAATTGAACTCATGACCCCAGTGCTGTAAGGCAGAAGTGCTAACCACTACGCCACCATGCTGCCCAATGTGTCTATGTTTTAAGCGTATCTTACAGAAAAGTGCGCAATTTGCTAACTATGCAGACTTGCAGGTATCATAAGATAACCAGGACTCAAGAATTTATTTCAACAGATGTAATTTATATCTATGCTTTTGCCATAATTGTTTCCAAATCTATATAAAGTCCTGCATCCAGAAAGCAAAGTTTATGCATACATGGCACTACCACGGCTACATATAGATAGAATACAGCCAGCAATACTGCCCTTTACTGCATTGACCTCTTTGAAACTTCTCCACCAATCACTTAAAAAAAAAAAAAGCTATCTGATCACCTTATTTTAAATAAGGGGTAAAGAGGTTGATCAACCCCTGCAAATTCTGGTCGATGGAGGTCCCATGAAGCTTGAGTTCCATAGTCTGTTTAGGCAGTTTATTGACCACAGTTAACAGTGGTTGTGGGCTCAAAAAGACACATGATCCTGGTCAGGGCTGTCATTCAAAATTGTTGGGTCCAGTACAAATGAAACAGGTAGCCCCCCCCCTTTTCGACCCCCATCTTCCCAGAAACAATCAGTTCAGGCATGATGTTGTTGTCAAACCATAGAAATGATGCCCTATCACATCTGACTGAATGAACTTTCATATTTGGCACACATATGTGTGCACATGTATGGCCAAATCTGACAGAAATACATCTGCTTGTGTGCCCTGTGTATGAACACCTTAAAACTGACGTCTTGTTTGCCTGTTCTAACCCATATAATCCTGGCATTCTACCTAAGGGCATTACCGGGTAGGAATCATGGTAGACATCAAAGTTAAGTGAGCAATGGATAAACATTTATATAAACACAATGAATGCATAAGTTACAGATCGGAGCTGTCACAATAATGACTAAAGAATGCCACTGACTGATATTGGCGAGACTAATCTGGGAGGCGCTGAGTCTAACGTACCCCCGGTATTTACCAGGGACCCCCGCAATGAGGTATGGGCTTAGCTGCGTGGGGTGCGCAGGTTGCGGTTCTCCCAGTTAGCTATCAGTGCAGCAATAGTCGTATGGTCCGGGTCGGTAGCCAAACAATGGTGCAGTACACAGGGGTGATCCGAGAGAGTGGTCAGGAGGAAGCCGAAGGTCAGAATCCAGGAATCAAGCAGACCCAAAAATGCAGGGCAGAGAATAGTCAGGAAAGAAAGCCAAAAGTCAGGAGCCAAGAACAGCAGAAACAGGATACAGGACGCTGGAGCTGGTGAAACCAATACTCTGGCACAGGGTGAAGAAAGGAGGTGCTAGATATACTATATGGTGGGCCCTGAGAGGTGGCTGTGGATTCGGCGGTCAGACAAGCAATACATTTCGAGAAAAACATAAATGTTTAAATTAATGATGAAGTAAAAGTTAGATAAAAGTGTTCCATGATATGTTCACCCCATTTAGCATTTGGCTTTAAAATTTTGCATATTTTGCTAATGAATTTGGCCTTAAGTGTTCTCAGTCCTACCCCAATCATACCACACCATACAACAGAAAAAATTGTTGTCCTATTCCTAGATATAAATTCTGCAAAATACAAATGTACAAATATATTATGGAATCCGATAATTATATCGCCAGAAATTTGCACCCCTGTAAAACAGGTTGTTCTCCCCCATATAATTTGTTTTAATTAAGTCACGCAAGAGTTAATCACTTGGCTGACATCAGAGAAAGCTCAACTCTTTACCATAAAATTATCTGCGCTTTTACGGGGCTGGTTGGGATAGTGATAAATGGACACTGACATAACAAAGCCTCACTTTTAGGCTAAAAATTACTCACCAACAAATGATGTGTGCATTCCATACTACTGAAAGCTCCACACAAGTGTTTGCTAGTGATTCTCATTGTCAGACAGATACAAGGGGGAAAGCCATTATCATTTTTATTCACTGTAGTTGTATTGAAAATAAATTAATATATTATAAGAGAAAAAAGGGAAGATAGGAAAATAATAATTGCAAAGCTGGTTTTCCATTAGATCTGATAGATTGTGCTGGGGCTGATTCTCCTCTTCAGTATGGAGTGACCAATTGAATAAAAAGCTGGCAACTCTCAAGTTAAATTAGACCTTTTTAGGACTGAATATGTGAATTTGGATAATATCTCAGCTTTGAGTATTAATGAGAATCATGCAAATGAAAACCTCATTGGTCATCAGGTGATATAATGTACTGAAAACACTGTTCTTCATTTCACCTGCTTATAAATGTAGAATTTCAGTTATGCCCAGTAAAATACTGCATCAGCTTACAATAATGGCTGGTTTTATAGACTTTATATTACTGGGTTTAAATACAGCTTGCTAATGCACAATGCATTGCATATTTTACTTACTGTGAACATGCAGCTCATTAATAAGATGTTTGCTGAGAAATAAAATGGCTATTGTCTTGAGCCAGTGTTCATTGTTTATATGACCATGGTGCTCTAATTATCTCTTATGCTGCTGAATCTATGCAAGCATTTCTGCTTGAAAATTTCATCTAATAATCCACTATAATTAAAGTTTTTTTTATTGTATTAACGTTTCCCTGTCAAAAGAAGGTTTTGTTTAATTATTTAGTTTACATTCTCCTTGTTTAAACCATATGTTTAAGTAAAATGTTTACCATCACTATTCCATATTTTACATCTAAAATGTCAACACTGCATCAATGTAAACTTTAAGTTGAAATTTTTGTACTGCAAGTGTAATACAAATTATCCAACAAGGGTATTATAGATAAATCAAGGCCAATATTCTAAATGAATGCACTATGTAATTTAAAATGTTGCAATGGTGCTAGCTCTTTGTATACTTGGAAGCAGGGCCAGAACTAGCAATTAGCCCATAAGGGGGCATAGATCTGCTCTTCTGATTTGAGCTATGCTCTGTGGCCAGTGCATATGCAATAGAGTCACATATGCAATTTCAGTTCCATTGTGATAGTTATTCTAAATATTTAATAGTATCACAATGGAACTGGAATCCCAAATGGGACTCCACTGTGCATGCACATGCTCAGAAGGGCAGAGAGAGTACACTGAAGCGGATGGACATGCATAATTGGGCCACTCTTCACACCTGAGCCCTGTGTCAACTGCATGGGTTGCTCCAGAGGTAGTTACATTCCTCCTTGGGAATCATTGACTCCAGAGTGTGCTTATATCCTTTTGCAATATAATCCATGGGCCTGACCAATATTTTGGTCTAATCTGTGGTTTACACAGACACTACATGATATTTTTCACCCAACACAAAATGTTTTTTTTTTTATTTACCAAACTTCTTCTATTAATATTGTTCTATTGAATTATTCCCATCTTATTTTCATGTCAGATAATGTCCATTTAAAACTCTAAATGGGGGAAAGTATGATGAAAACAAAATGATTATAGCTGTCGCAAGTAAAAAAACAAAAAAGAAACTTCTTTCACCAAGAGTGAAAGTGAGGCATTGAGATAAAGTTAATACAATTTCTTCTTTAGATATTTAACTCAAGCTCTTGTTGGCTAAATGAAGGGCTTCAAATAGCTCTTGTCTTGTGCAGACGACTCAACATAAATTACATTCAATATATTCAGACAGTGCATAAGAACTCGCCTTTATTAAGCCTTCCCAATTAAAATAATTACAGGGCACCTGAATATAAAAAGCTTTTGTCATCATTGGTAATTATCCTGCTGCATATAATAAAAGTCAGTGTATTGGTAAGATGAATGTCATTGCATTGTTTTGTGCTAGAGAAAATTTTAAAGTTTACTTTTGACCTTTTAGGAAATATTAAATACAAAATGTAACAAATAGGGAAGTATATGTTCACAAAGGTGTCCAGCTGCTTTCAACTGTTTTTTTCAGTATGGTAACTCTACTAGAATAGGCTGTTATACAACAACAAAAACCTTCACACATTGTAGCTCTGAAGAATAGTCTAATCTTAAATGCTAATTCCAATTTATTATAGTTTATTTGAAAGGTTACCCACCACCATCCTCCCTTCGGACGCCCTCATGTGGCCAGTTGGAGGTCTGTGTTTTACAATTGAAGGTCTGATCTGCAAAAGCCCCTATGTTCTGTATCGGCTCCGTGTACTGATATTGTCATTGCGCCACTTCAAAACAATGTTGTTAGGTCCTAACTTGGTACGCTGGGGCCACAAAACTCTTAGACCTAAATTAGTACGATAAGGAGAGCGGTAGACAGAGTTGAAATAGGAAATAGCTTGCAGAGCTTTCATAAAAAAGGCTGTCTGTTGTGAAGCAAAGATTGCACAGGTGGGGTCTCAATGGAGATAGATTCATAATTCAGGTAAAGGGGAGCAAAGATGTTAAAGGAAACATTTTAAAATTCCCACATTACACAGTAAATGTGGGATTAACCTTTACCTTTTCATGTAGAAATTGTTTATGTATCATTTCGTTGTTTGGGTAGAAAAGTCCAGTTGTGCTTGGGTGATACATTTATCAATGTCTTTTTAAGACCAGGCTACACCCACCTGTCACACATCACTCATATTGGGTTTAAGGTGGAAGGACTGGATGTAAGCTATAGCAGCTCCCTGCGCTATAGAAAAGCCACTACACAACAAATAATGATTGGATCCAGGATACTGGATATATGCTGTGAAATAATGCTGTGATACAGTATGTACTAGAAAAGTAATTCTGTAAGGCTTTAGTATTATTTAGCGTGTTGAAAGGACAATGTTATTTAAGGAAAAGTGTGTAGGCTATAGCGAGCGTATCTAAGAACAGAATGCGAAGATAGCGCGCACGATTAAGGCGTAACCGCAGGATCTTTTTCACCTTCATAATCAGACCTAATTTCACTTTTTGTAGTGCTTCAATTTACTTGAGAATAACTTTTTTATTTTTTGGCTTAATGTACATGCGGCATGACAAACATTCAATATTGATTGACGCCAAGGCAAATTGCTTTCATATCTTACAGGGTGGGTTAATTCTGATTTGTGTCCTGATAATGTGCAGAGTGAGTTGCCCAAAATGCAGACATACCCCAGATTTGCAATTGGAGCTTTCAGCAACCCTTTCTATTGGCATTAAAGGAGGAGGACATTTACAGGTTAGATCATGCTGCAAGAACAGGTAGGAGAGAGCAGCACTCTCTAAACTCTATACTGATTCTGGTCCCATTTTTGGGGGACTGCCCTGAGATATCAGGACAGATATGTCCCGCTTCATGCTGCACTGTTGACAAAGGGGGAGCAGGATGCACCAAGCAGTCATTATTCCATTGAGAAATCTGCCTTTTACTTTAGAATAAGCTCTGAATAGCTATAAAAAAAAAATGATTTTCTCCCCTCTTTTTCACACAGGGCAGCTGTTTATCCGATGCGTGAATGGAGATGGAAAGGGTTGAACATCGGTCAGATGTTAGAAATGCCCCCTTAACTTGTTCATTTTTTCCTCTGGTGGTAGCAAACTTTGGGCCACTTGGAAGGACTCTTCCTCCCCAGGCAAAAATTGCCAGCTAGCCCCTGCCTTAATCCCTCCAACACTCTGTGTCAGCTTCAGAGCTCTTCACAGCTGCCAGAATTTTACAACCACTAGTGCCACAAGTCGAGTCGGGTGCCTCGGGCACTCGCTGCTGTTTTCTTTTGATGTGGAGGGTCTTTACTAAGGCTTTAGTGTTGTAAAACTGATGGGGAGTGCATCTCCAAGTGATGCCAAATGTATTGTAAATCCCTAATCTTTCCTCGTTCTAACGCTGTCTCCTCCATGCCGCGATCAGCACTTCTGATAGCGGGTCCCATGACTTGGTTGTCTGGACGGGTTTTTTGAATCTGCCTCTATAAAATCTTGGCACTGACACTTGCTCGGTGTCACTGCAACTTGGTTGCTGTGTGTCTGACTTCTATGTGCTGCTCCTTGTGTAATGCTTTCTGCTGGATCTTCTGTGTACCATTTCTGCCTGTATGACTACGTCTTGCTGGATATTCCTGTATACCTAACTTGACCTGTCTGACTACGCGCTGCTGGATCCCTTTGCACCGAACTTGGCTTGTCTGACTACGCATTGCTGGATTCCTATGCACCGAAATTGGCCTGTCTGACTACGTGCTGCTTGATTTCTCTGTACCGAACTTGGGCTGTCTGACTATGTGTTGCTGAATCCTCCTGAGTACCAACCTTGCTGCTTTAGTAGCACTTGTAGCCTAATGTGGGTTACACTCTAGGACAGAAGAGGTACTCACTTAGGGCCTGATGCTAAGTTGGACGAATGTTGGGTTTAATTTATGCGCAAAAAAGCCTCTCGTAATATATACGCCAGATTTACATCAGACTTATGTCAGACATAATATGCATACACACAACCAGGTTATAAGCACAAGATAACAAAAACCACATTGACTATTAACCTTGACATAATACTGAAGATATAATACTCCTTCTTGTCTCCGAATGAAAGTAGAATATTCATCATCAGCATGTATTAGCATGAGCCCTCAAGCAGGTACAAAATTTATGGCTCCGTGCTGGTCTGTCATAGCTTCATTTGCATGTACTCGGCCTACGTTAGACTGCCCCTTCCCTTCCCTCCCCTCCCCTCCCCTGCCTCTCCAGTCATAAGACACACGTGTAGATACACGCAACTCTGTATGTGTGCATATGCAAGCGGCTTGTTTTCTGGGCACGGGCAGTACAAATTTGCAGATTTTACACTATGTAAGTGTAAATATGTTCAACTCAGTTTCTGTTAGGAACTCCCAAGTCAGTACAGTGAAACTTGGAGACTACTCTGAAGGCCCGGTGTTCGCTGGAGCCCCTAGTGGTGGGGACAGACTTGGCTGCGGGCCAACCGAGGGTCGAGTAACGTATACTGACTTAAAGGAGCACCCAGGAGTGGAGTGATTGGCGGGCTGTAGTGAAGAGGAATCCAAGGTCAAAGGTCACTAGCACAGATACAAAATCCAGGGACAAGTGAAGGGTCAGACACACAGACAAAGAAGCAAAATCCGGAATCCAGGCAAAAAGGTCAAGGTCAGAAGAGAAGGTTCACAGGTCCAGGAACAAGCAGAGGTCAAAACACGGGTAGTCAATCAAAGGTAGCAATAACCAAACAGAGAGAACAAGCAGGCAGCAGAACTGGCTGCAGACCTCACTGCCCTAAATACCACAAGCCACCAATCAGAGCCTAGCTCTGAGCCTCACACAGCCCCATAATTAATTACATTAATCAGCCCACAGGCTGTGTTAAATTGCGCGCATGCGCCCGGCCACTAGTACCGCCGGGACGCAGCGCCAGATTAGAAGCGTCGGACCCTTGCCTTGGCAATGGCCGACCAGGAACTGGAAATGATGTCCCGGTCGTCAAGGTGACGGCCGGGACGCCAGAGGACCCAGGAAGCGAGCCGCAGCGGCTCGTAACAGTACCCCTCCTTAAGGAGGGGTTAAGGAACCCCGACACCCAGGTTTAGTGGGAAATTTCCTGAAAAATTATTTAATGAGTCTCCCAGCATGGAGACGCCTCCGCGGTATCCAGCATCGCTCCTCAGGGCCATAACCCTTCCAGTGCACCAGGAACTGAACTTGGCCTTGGACTCTCCTTGAGTCAAGGATCCTTTCAATGACATATTCCTGGTCTCCATTCACCTCCAAAGGCCGAGGCCTGCTAGAGGAAGGCTGACGGAATCTGCTGGGAGCAACGACTTTCTTCAGAAGCGAACAATGGAATGTCGAGGGTATTTTTAAAGAAGGTGAGAGTTTCAGCCTGAAAGCCACTGGATTTATCTTTTTCTCAATTGAAAATGGTCCAATGTATCGGGGCCCCAGTTTCTTGCAAGGTTGCCTCATCTTGATGTTCCGTGTGGACAACCAAACCCGATCTCCCACTTTCAGAGAACATGGCACACGATGGCGGTCAGCGAAAGCCTTGGATTTTTGAGAGGCTTGAGTGCACCTTTTTCCAGACAGATCTCAACCTGGCCGTAAAAGCAGGTGTTCCAGAATCCCCACTGGGAACAGCAGTAGAGAAAGAGTTTGAATATATTGGAGGTTTTTATGGTCTATGAAGATGGTAATGGTATGTGCAGCTCCCTCCAACCAATGTCGCCATTCTTCCAATTCCAACTTAATGGCCAATATTTCACGGTTTCCGACGTCATAATTACATTCCGCAGGCAGAAACTTTCTCGAGAAAAATGCACAAGGATGTAACTTTTTACTCTGTGGGTCTTTCTGAGAGAGAATGGCACCAGCACCGACATCCGAAGCGTCCACCTCCACAATAAACGGAAGTCCTGGGTAAGGGTGTCTAAGGACTGGAGCGGAAATGAAGGCAGCTTTGAGAGCCGAGAAACTTGCCATTGCTTCTGCGGACCACTCCGCTGGGTTAGCTCCTTTTCGAGTGAGGGCAGTGATAGGAGCCACTAACGAGGAGAATGAGCCAATAAACCTTCGGTAATAATTGGCGAAGCCAAGGAATCTTTGGATCGCCTTCAAGTTAGTAGGTAGGACCCAATCTTGAATTGCCTGCACCTTGGTGGGATCCATAGCGAATCCTGATGAGGAGATGATATAACCCAGGAATGCCACTGTGGACACCTCAAATTCGCATTTCTCCCGTTTTGCATACAGATGATGTTCTCGTAACTTCAATAAAACCTGGCGGACGTGCTGACGATGCTGAGATAAGGATTCAGAATAAATTAGGATGTCATCCAAATAAACAACAACTGTTTTTCCCAAGAACTCACGTAATACATCGTTAATCAGGTCCTGAAAGACTGCCGGAGCGTTGCACAAACCGAATGGCATTACGAGATATTCGTAATGTCCCGAGTGGGTATTAAAGGCAGTCTTCCACTCATCCCCCTTCTTGATTCGGATAAGGTTGTAGGCCCCTCGGAGGTCAATCTTAGAGAATACAGTAGCTGCTTTCAGTTGATCGAACAGGACAGAGATCAAGGGTAAAGGATACATGTTCTTAATCGTGATGTTATTCAGTCCACGGAAATCGATGCAAGGCCTCAGGCTGCCATCTCTTTTGGAAACGAAAAAACAACCTGCGCCTACAGGAGATTTAGAAGGGCGGATGAACCCTTTCTTCAGGTTTTCTTGTACGTATAGTTCCATGGCCTGTGTTTCAGGAAGGGATAGTGAATATAAACGCCCTTTGGGCAACTTAGAACCGGGTACCAATTCAATTGCGCAGTCGTATTCCCGGTGTGGTGGGAGTGAATCAGCTTTCTTCTTGCAAAAAACATCACTGAAGTCCTGGTAGGGTACCGGCAACAATTCTGGACTAGGCTGTATAATTCTAAGAGGCAGGGTCAAGCAAGAGATAGAGCACCCGGGATTCCAATGGACAATCTCCCCTGTTTTCCAGTCAATAAGGGGGTTATGACTGCGAAGCCAAGGATACCCCAGAATCAATGGAGCAGAGGGACAGGTAATTAGGTAAAAGGAGAGTTCCTCGATATGGAGGGCTCCTACAGACAACCGAACCATTGGAGTCCTTGCAAGAATTCTTCCCCCGGGCAAGGGGTTACCATCCAACCCACAGGTGGAAATGCTTGATCCTAGCTTGATATCCGTAATGTTGAGCTCACGAGCCAAATTTATGTCCAGGAAGTTGCCAGCCGCACCACTATCCAGAAATGCTGACAGATCCATGGATTTACCACGGAAGGCCAATCGTCCAGGCACTAACAAGGAATTCTCTGAAGAGATAATCTGAAGACCTAAGCACACCTCTTCACCTGCACTTAGGCTTTGGAGTTTCCTGGCTTATTGGGACACAGACGTACTAAGTGGCCATGTTGACCACAATACATACAGAGACCTAGTGAGCATTTCCTGGAACGTTCATCTGGAGGTAAGCGGTAAGAGCCCACCTGCATGGGTTCAGGAGAGTCGGGCAGAGTGGCACAGGAGCTGAAGGATATATCAACAGGTACAGATGATTCCCGTTCAGTCTTCCTTTCTCTGATCCGCCGATCAATTTTAATAACGAGTTGCATCAACTCCTCCAGTGACTCGGATTCCGGATACTGGACTAAGGAGTCCTTAATCTGCTCGGTAAGTCCCAAGCGAAATTGACTTCGCAATGCTGGATCGTTCCAGGCACTATCAACGGACCATCGCCGGAATTCCGCGCAATATTCCTCTGCAGAGCGACGTCCTTGCCTCAATGCTCGGAGGTGCGACTCAGCTGAGGCTACCCTGTCTGGGTCATCGTACAATAAACCCAAAGCTTGGAAAAAGGCATCCACGGACTGCAAGGCTGGGCTGGTTGAAGGCAAGGAGAAGGCCCAAGACTGAGGGTCACCCTGGAGTAAAGAGATGATGATTCCTACCCTTTGTTGTTCCGAACCAGAGGAACGTGGTTTCAGGCGAAAGTACAGCTTGCAGCTTTGTTTGAAGTTACGGAAGGCTGTCCTGCTTCCAGAGAATCGGTCAGGCAAGTTCATTTTAGGCTCCGGTGTGTCACCAGCGGGAACTTGCTGGAGCTGAAGCTCTCTGGAAACCCCTTCTTGGGCTGCCAGGCGCTGGGGTAAATTCTGCACCACTTGAGAAATCGCCTGTATCTGATTTGCCAAGATCTGAGCTGGAGATAGGTTTGACTCGTCGTCGTCCATGGCCGAATAATACCAATCTTCCTTGGCCGGTTATAATGTTAGGAACTCCCAAGCCAATACAGTGAAACTCGGGGACTACTCTGAAGGCCCGGTGTTCGCTGGAGCCCCTAGTGGTGGGGACAGACTTGGCTGCGGGCCAACCGAGGGTCGAGTAACGTATACTGACTTAAAGGAGCACCCAGGAGTGGAGTGATTGGCAGGCTGTAGTGAAGAGGAATCCAAGGTCAAAGGTCACTAGCACAGATACAAAATCCAGGGACAAGCGAAGGGTCAGACACACAGGCAAAGAAGCAAAATCCGGAATCCAGGCAAAAAGGTCAAGGTCAGAAGAGAAGGTTCACAGGTCCAGGAACAAGCAGGGGTCAAAACACGGGTAGTCAATCCAAGGTAGCAATAACCAAACAGAGAGAACAAGCAGGCAGCAGGACTGGGGGCAGAACGCTATAACCGGCAGTGAGGCTGCAGACCTAACTGCCCTAAATACCACAAGCCACCAATCAGAGCCTAGCTCCGAGCCTCACACAGCCCCCATAATTAATTACATTAATCAGCCCACAGGCTGTGTTAAATTGCGCGCATGCGCCGGCCATTAGTACCGCCGGGAGGCAGCGCCAGATTAGAAGCGTCGGACCGTTGCCTTGGCAACGGCCGACCAGGAACTGGAAATGACGTCCCGGTCGTCAAGGTGACGGCCGGGACGCCAGAGGACCCAGGAAGCGAGCCGCGGCGGCTCGTAATAGTTTCTTAGAATTTTTATGGGGTGACACTGAAAGGATTAAAACTGCTTTTATGGGTGATGGTGTAGTTTGGGAGACAGGTCCTGTCCCTCTGGAAGGTTTGAGTGAAAAAAAGAGGTTGGTTACTTCTTCAGAACAATTGTCTGGTTTAGCTAACGACACAAGGTCTATGGGATACTTATTGAGCATATTAATGTATTTCTGTTGCAAAAAAGTTGTTAATTTGAAGCTTTTAACAATATAATTTTCTGCCATACTATTTATATATGTTTCTAAGTCATATCTGTTACTCTGATGTCACTCTTCAAAATTCTATATTCCACATCCCTTTGTTGCATGCTGAAATTTTAAGCGGGAGTCCTTATGCTGGAGCAGTAAGGCAGAGTCTACATGACTGATTTGTTTTTTGTTTTCAGGTTGGTGAATTCACAAACAGATCCATGTTTTCTTTGTATTGGCTATTGGCGTTATTTTAGCCAGTGTATTACTGTTTGTAATAGAGAAAGCAGAAAATCTTACATCTCAATATATTTGTTAATAGAAATCTAAAGTAGGGAGTTATAGTTAGATTGACTTTTAACTTCAAGCATCATACAGTACACAGTATGAAAATTAAAATGTGTGTAGTTTGGGGTGTGAAAAGGTGTATGCAGAAAGAGGCAACTATCTTGGTTAAATACAGGTTTAGGTGTGCGGGTACGGTACTGAACACAATAATTTTATTTCCTTGTTTTCAGAGTATCATAGGGGAATTATCTTCAATGTAATGTCACAACCTGACCACCATCAGTCAATGATTTTCAATGGCTTATTCAATTCCCTTAATGCTATCAGAACATACAGAAGGATAAAATGTAAGCCCCAAAGCAGCGACAATGCGATTATGTCTTCTGTATGTATAAGGTAGAGAGATGAATGCATTTTGACATCTTAGCTTTAGTCGACATTTTACCTAAATCTAACAGTATTACATTTTTTTCCGCAGTTTAAAAGGAAATGTTAAGGGTATTCCCCAACCCCCTTTATCATGAAAACACACTAGTTCCAGCTGGTGATGTGCATCAAACTGCTGAAATAGCAAACTATATAAACATGCAATGTCCTCTCTGGACATGCATCCTGCACAGAGCACTTTCATTACTTAGGAGATGTGCAGACAATCATTAACACATATGGAATATAAGAAGCCGTATGTCTCAGTATACTGCCCATTCTCACAATAAGCATTACAGTGTTATGGAAGATAGAAAAGCTTTGCCTTCATGCACAGCTTTGCACAATCATTCACCAAATGGATGAGACAGAGTGCATGCAGGTGTAAGCACATAAGTTACTCAAGATCCTCTATTTACCTCAGTAATTAAAACAAAAAACAAAACAAAACAAAAAACAACAAAAAAAGCCCTATCCTGCTAAGTACAATAAGATGTGTACACAGAAAGCAGAGGCAGCAGGACCAGCGCCACCAAACGTAATTCAGACCCCTGTACAGCAACTTCTTGGGAACCCTTCCCAATGCACCATACCAGGTTGGTGGTTCCTCCCACAATGCAGCCAGGCCAGGGTCCGCAGGAAGGCTCGGGCCCTAGTACTTTGTACCTACTCCTTCCCCACTCTCTGTGCCCCTTAAGCAGGACTGTTTGTCTGTCTGTCTGTCTATTTAAAGATCTTATCTATCTGTCTCTCCCTTCACCCGTATGTCATTCTATCCATAAGCGATTATTATAATAATCAATGCACACCTTGGGCCTGAGTCATTAAGGAGAGCAAGGCAAAAAAAGGAGTAAGTTTGATTCTGGACAAATCACGTTACAATGCAAGGGGTGCAAATTAGTTTATTATTTTGCACATAAACTACTGGCTGTTTATTAATCTAGCACATAACTACTTGATAACTTTATTTTTACACTGAAATTTAAAGTTGATCTAAGACATGCCCTACCCCAACTATAAATCTGTCCCCACATTTTAAATTTACCTCCCCCTTCAAAGCAACACCGTTTACCAAGGTGCAAAGCTACTCCTTTTTTTGCTTTGCCCTCCTTAATTATTATTATTATTATCATTTATTTGTCAGGCACCACAAGGTTTCTGCAGCGCCGTATACAGTACAAACAGTAGACCATACAGGGTGACACAGTACAGAATAATAAACACAAAGTACCAATACTTCAGAAACTCCGGGCAGACATATGGAGTAAAGACGGAGCAGAAGAACAGGTATGGAAACAGGAGGGGAGAGGGGCCCTGCTCATATGAGCTTACATCCTAAGGGAGGGTGACTCAGGCCCTTTATGTTTTAGAGGTTAATATTTTAATGGCATTAAAAATAAAATACATCAGTATGTAAAATAGTAATGAGAGACACTATTCAAACGCTAATCAAAAAATATTTTACAATATATGCTTTTCACCTAATAGCATTTTCATTAGAAGAATGATAGTAGCAAATGAAAATGTTATTTCTTCTCATGAACTAACTTGATTGCTTCCACTGAGCCTACCTGTGTTTTATCACAGCCTTCTTCCATCCTTTAACAAATTTGATGTCTCTGCTAATGATATTTCTGTGCGCACACCAACAACTCGATAAAGGTATTGAACTCTATTAAAGGACAGCTTTTTATTTGTTACTGATGTAGATAATGTTCAATTTTACATTGCTTGTGAAGCTAAAAAAAAAATATTCATTAATTTACCAAACTAAATAACTTGTATGGAACATCAAAATACAGAATGTAATCATAACGAAAAACTAATTTAGGAAAAAGTGATCGAAAATCTCACCAGGATTTTACTTATCAAAAGTGTGTACTACAGCAAAAAGTAAATGGTGACTATGTATAATGTTCCCTAATTAAATCACTGGAACGCTGCCCTTTCTTGTAACAGTGTGCTTTCATATTAAAGACTTGAATAACAATGTCCTAAAGCAGTGTTTCAGAGTCATGAAATTTTAAATTCCACACTAAGGTATAGTTAGAAATGATGGCCCTGTATCAAAATGTTGAAGGACCTGTGTCCTTTAAAGATACTTTACAGTAGGGATGTGCACCGGCGACTTTTGAGGTCTCGTGTTTTGTGTTTTGGATCCGGATTTTCGTTATTTTTGAGGTTCGGATTTGTCTCGCAAAACACTTGACGAAAGGTCTCGGTTCGGATTTAAGGTATTGGATTCGGATTTTTTTTGAAAAAAACATAAAAAGTTTAAAAATCAAGTTTTTGGGCTTATTTTCACTCCTAGGCTATTATTAACCTCAATAACATTCAATAACAAGCATTTCCACTAATTTACAGTGTATTCTGAACACCTCACAATATAGTTATTAGTCCAAAACGTTGCAACAAGGTATCTTTCTGGACTGCGTAGAGGAGTGGGTCACCACAATATATATTAAAAACCCTGAACTTTTATGAATCGCACCAATAAATGTACCTGGACTGCGTAGAGGAGTGGGTCACCACAATATCTTAAAAACCCTGAACTTTTATGATTCGCACCAATAAATGTACCTGGACTGCGTAGAGGAGTGGGTCACCACAATATCTTAAAAACCCTGAACTTTTATGATTCGCACCAATAATTGTACCTGGACTGCGTAGAGGAGTGGGTCACCACAATATCTTAAAAACCCTGAACTTTTATGATTCGCACCAATAATTGTACCTGGACTGCGTAGAGGAGTGGGTCACCACAATATATTAAAAACCCTGAACTTTTATGATTCGCACCAATAATTGTACCTGGACTGCGTAGAGGAGTGGGTCACCACAATATATTAAAAACCCTGAACTTTTATGATTCGCACCAATAATTGTACCTGGACTGCGTAGAGGAGTGGGTCACCACAATATCTTAAAAACCCTGAACTTTTATCATTCGCACCAATAATTGTACCTGGACTGCGTAGAGGAGTGGGTCACCACAATATCTTAAAAACCCTGAACTTTTATGATTCGCACCAATAATTGTACCTGGACTGCGTAGAGGAGTGGGTCACCACAATATCTTAAAAACCCTGAACTTTTATCATTCGCACCAATAATTGTACCTGGACTGCGTAGAGGAGTGGGTCACCACAATATCTTAAAAACCCTGAACTTTTATGATTCGCACCAATAATTGTACCTGGACTGCGTAGAGGAGTGGGTCACCACAATATCTTAAAAACCCTGAACTTTTATGATTCGCACCAATAATTGTACCTGGACTGCGTAGAGGAGTGGGTCACCACAATATATTAAAAACCCTGAACTTTTATGATTCGCACCAATAATTGTACCTGGACTGCGTAGAGGAGTGGGTCACCACAATATATTAAAAACCCTGAACTTTTATGATTCGCACCAATAATTGTACCTGGACTGCGTAGAGGAGTGGGTCACCACAATATATTAAAAACCCTGAACTTTTATGATTCGCACCAATAATTGTACCTGGACTGCGTAGAGGAGTGGGTCACCACAATATATTAAAAACCCTGAACTTTTATGATTCGCACCAATAATTGTACCTGGACTGCGTAGAGGAGTGGGTCACCACAATATCTTAAAAACCCTGAACTTTTATGATTCGCACCAATAATTGTACCTGGACTGCGTAGAGGAGTGGGTCACCACAATATCTTAAAAACCCTGAACTTTTATGATTCGCACCAATAATTGTACCTGGACTGCGTAGAGGAGTGGGTCACCACAATATCTTAAAAACCCTGAACTTTTATGATTCGCACCAATAAATGTACCTGGACTGCGTAGAGGAGTGGGTCACCACAAGATATATTAAAAACCCTGAACTTTTATGATTCGCACCAATAAATGTACCTGGACTGCGTAGAGGAGTGGGTCACCACAATATCTATTAAAAACCCTGAACTTTTATGAATCGCACCAATAAATGTACCTGGACTGCGTATAGGAGTGGGTCACCACAAGATATCTTAAAAACCCTGAACTTTTATGAATCGCACCAATAAATGTACCTGGACTGCGTAGAGGAGTGGGTCACCACAATATATTAAAAACCCTGAACTTTTATGATTCGCACCAATAATTGTACCTGGACTGCGTAGAGGAGTGGGTCACCACAATATATTAAAAACCCTGAACTTTTATGATTCGCACCAATAATTGTACCTGGACTGCGTAGAGGAGTGGGTCACCACAATATCTTAAAAACCCTGAACTTTTATCATTCGCACCAATAATTGTACCTGGACTGCGTAGAGGAGTGGGTCACCACAATATCTTAAAAACCCTGAACTTTTATGATTCGCACCAATAATTGTACCTGGACTGCGTAGAGGAGTGGGTCACCACAATATCTTAAAAACCCTGAACTTTTATCATTCGCACCAATAATTGTACCTGGACTGCGTAGAGGAGTGGGTCACCACAATATCTTAAAAACCCTGAACTTTTATGATTCGCACCAATAATTGTACCTGGACTGCGTAGAGGAGTGGGTCACCACAATATCTTAAAAACCCTGAACTTTTATGATTCGCACCAATAATTGTACCTGGACTGCGTAGAGGAGTGGGTCACCACAATATATTAAAAACCCTGAACTTTTATGATTCGCACCAATAATTGTACCTGGACTGCGTAGAGGAGTGGGTCACCACAATATATTAAAAACCCTGAACTTTTATGATTCGCACCAATAATTGTACCTGGACTGCGTAGAGGAGTGGGTCACCACAATATATTAAAAACCCTGAACTTTTATGATTCGCACCAATAATTGTACCTGGACTGCGTAGAGGAGTGGGTCACCACAATATATTAAAAACCCTGAACTTTTATGATTCGCACCAATAATTGTACCTGGACTGCGTAGAGGAGTGGGTCACCACAATATCTTAAAAACCCTGAACTTTTATGATTCGCACCAATAATTGTACCTGGACTGCGTAGAGGAGTGGGTCACCACAATATCTTAAAAACCCTGAACTTTTATGATTCGCACCAATAATTGTACCTGGACTGCGTAGAGGAGTGGGTCACCACAATATCTTAAAAACCCTGAACTTTTATGATTCGCACCAATAAATGTACCTGGACTGCGTAGAGGAGTGGGTCACCACAAGATATATTAAAAACCCTGAACTTTTATGATTCGCACCAATAAATGTACCTGGACTGCGTAGAGGAGTGGGTCACCACAATATCTATTAAAAACCCTGAACTTTTATGAATCGCACCAATAAATGTACCTGGACTGCGTATAGGAGTGGGTCACCACAAGATATCTTAAAAACCCTGAACTTTTATGAATCGCACCAATAAATGTACCTGGACTGCGTAGAGGAGTGGGTCACCACAATATATATTAAAAACCCTGAACTTTTATGATTCGCACCAATAAATGTATCTGGACTGCGTAGAGGAGTGGGCACTGGGCACCACAATAAAATATATAAAAAACCTTCAACAGATCTGCATTACACTACACATACGGCTGCTCCTCCATCCTCTCCATCATATACATGTTGGAGTTTTAGCGTGTGACAACCTCTTGTTTTTGATAATGTCAGTGCATTTGGAATATTTTTCAATTTGCCCCACACCACTGAATGTACTTTATCTATGATACGCAATACGCATCTATCTATCTTGACTGCGTAGTGTGGTGGCCCCGGTACACAATTTGGTACCGAGGCCACAATATAATTAAAAAACCCTCCACGTGTCGGAATTCCACCAAACAAGTATCTGGACTGCATAGTGGGGTGGCCCCGGTACCCAATTTGATACCGGGGCCACAATACCTCCTCCAAACATGCTACAGACAATTCGTCATTGAGAGACCCCAGACAGACAGGGTCGAAGTGTTATTGTTTGACTTTGTAAACCCAAAAAAATGTCCCTGTTGCACATAGTCGTGCAATGAAGACTGACTTTTTCATTTAAAGGCACGATCTTTAAAGTGTAGTGTTTGTAAGTCTAAGTCATATTATACTTTTGGTAAAATTGGTTTATTTTGTTCCTCTTTATGGTAATTAATTAGTAATAGAATTAAAGTAGGAAATAGAATTAAATAGAATTAAAGTAGGAAATAGAGTGGTATAGAGTTGTAGTGTGGTATAGATAGAGTGGTCCACACAATATAATAATAAAACCCTCAACTGGTCTGAATTCCACCAAACAAGTATCTTGACTGCGTAGTGTGGTGGCCCCGGTACACAATTTGGTACCGGGGCCACAATACCTCCTCCAAACATGCTACAGACAATTCGTCATTGAGAGACCCCAGACAGACAGGGTCGAAGTGTTATTGTTTGACTTTGTAAACGCAAAAAAATGTCCCTGTTGCACTTGCACATAGTCGTGCAATGAAGACTGACTTTTTCATTTAAAGGCACGATCTTTAAAGTGTCAGAAAGAGAGAGAAGACACAGGAGAGGAGAGTTGTAGCTGGGGACCTGGGGTGGAAGCTCCCAGGCTCCCCCAGCATTGCCTGGAAGTCTGAGCGTGGTGACTGAGCCAGGGCAAGGAATGTGTGCCCTGGATGAGGGGGAGAACTCCATGCCACTATAGTGAACCCAAGAGAGAGGGGGACACTGCACATGGAAGAGGCCCTGGAGTGAGGGCTGCTACAAGAGGCATGGTAGCTGTAGTGTCAGATCCTGAGGCTGAGAGTACACAGAGTGACGTGTCAGAGCACAGGAGACATTATCCCCGCAGAGGAGGGATGAGCTGCAGTTGAGAGGTATGTTGTTGAAATAGGACATGCACACTTTAACAAACCAATCATTTCAGCGACAGGGCCTACCAAACAACTTTGACTGAAATGATTGGTTTGTTTGGGCCCCCACACCAAAAAAGCTATTCATCTCTCCCTGTACAGACTAAACAGGCTCTACTGAGGCAAGATGTCGTCCTCATCCTCAACCTCTGATTCCTCTCCCCCTACAGTGTCTACTTCCTCCTCATCACACATTATCAATTCGTCCCCGCTGGACTCCACAACCACAGGTCCCTCTGTAGTATCTGGAGGGCAGTGCTGTACTTCATTGAGGAATTGATTATTCATTTTTATAAACATCATTTTTTCAACGTTGTGAGGAAGCAACCTCCTTCGCCGCTCACTGACCAGGTTCCCCGCTGCACTAAAAACTCTTTCCGAGTACACACTGGAGGGGGGACAACTCAGGTAAAATAGAGCCAGTTTGTACAGGGGCTTCCAAACTGCCTTTTTTTCCTGCCAGTAACAATATGGACTGTCTGACATGTCTACTTGGATGGTGTCAGCAAAGTAATCATCCACAATTTTTTCTATTGTCACAGCATCCAATGCAGCGAGAGTAGACATGTCTGCAATGGTTGGCAGGTCCTTCAGTCCGGACCAGATGTTATCAGCATCCCCGCCAGTGCCTCTTTTGGGAAAACTGAGCTTTTTCCTCGCAGCCATAGATGTGGAAGAAAATGAGGGTGGAGCTGTTGGCATGTCACGGTCCTCTTCAGAGGACAATCTCCTGACCAGCAGGTCTTTGCACCGCTGTAGACTTGTGTCCGCCGGAAACAGAGACACAACATACGCTTTAAACCGAGGATCGAGCACGGTGGCCCGAATGTATTCCTCTGACTTTAAAAGAGTGACCACCCTCGGATCCTGGCAAAGCGTACGAAGGGCTACATCCACAAGAGCTACATGCTTGCTGTAATCGCAATGGCTTACCAGCTCCTCCCTCACTTTCTCCAGCTGCTTCTGCAACAGCCTGATCAGGGGAATGACCTGACTCAAGCTGGCAGTGTCGGAACTGACTTCTCGTGTGGCAAGTTCAAATGGCTGCAGAACCTTGCACAACACGGAAATCAGTCTCCACTGCGCTTGACTCAGGCGCATCCCCACTCCTTTGCCTATGTCGTAGGTGGCTGTGTAGGCCCGAATGGCCTTTTGCTGCTCCTCCATCCTCTGCAGCATATAGAGGGTGGAGTTCCAGCGCGTCATAACCTCTTGTTTGAGGTGATGGCAGGGCAGGTTCAAGCTTTTTTGATGTGCCTCTAGTCTGCGGTAGGCACTGGCTGAATGCCGAAAGTGTCCAGCAATTTTGCGGGCCACCGCAAGCATCTCCTGCACACCCCTGTCACTCTTGAGGTAATGCTGCACCACCAAATTAATGGTGTGGGCAAAACATGGGACGTGCTGGAAATTGCCCATATTTAATGCCCGCACAATGTTACTGGCATTGTCTGACACCACAAATCCCCATGAGAGTCTAAGTGGGGTAAGCCACTGGGAGATAATTTCCCTCATTTTCTCTAATATGTTGTCAGCGTTGTGCCTCTTATTAAAGCCTGTAATGCACAATGTTGCCTGCCTTTGCATGAGCAGCCATTTTGTAGATGCTGCTACTGATGCAGCTGTTGCTGTTGCTGCGGAAGGGGATGCATCTACCCAGTGGGCTGTCACAGTCATATAGTCCTTCGTTTGGCCAGAACCATTTGTCCACATGTCCGTGGTTAAGTGGACAGTGGGTACAACCGCATTTTTAAGAGCACTGAGGACACTTGATCGTACTTCTCTGTACATTTTTGGTATCGCCTGCCTAGTGAAGTGGAATCTCGAGGGGATTTGGTACCGGGGACACAATACCTCCATCAACCCTCTAAATCCCACTCCACTGATGGCGGACACCGGGCGCACGTCTAACACCAACATTGCAGTTACAGCCGCAGTTATACGCTTTGCAATAGGGTGACTACTATCGTATTTGGTGGTCATGGCAAACGACTGTTGGACGGTCAATTGTTTGGTGAAAGACTTAGCGGTCTTACGACTTCCCCTCTGGGAAGATGACCGACTAACAGCAGCAACAGCAGCAGTGGCAGTAGTAGGCGTACCGCTGCAGGATTCCTCGGATGAATCCCGTATTGAGGAGGACTCAGTCTGGCTGCTGACTTGGGCTGCAGGACTGAATCTGATGGAGATTGTGGAGGAAGTTGACGAGGAGGGTGTTGCTGGTGTGTATCCAACTGGACCACGGGATTTAGGTGTCCCTGTACCGATGAGGGTCCTAGCCCCAGTTCCTGAACTAACCACTGAACTATGAAGGTTATTCAGGTGACGTATAAGGGAGGATGTTCCTAGGTGGGCAAGATCCTTACCCCTGCTTATTTGAGCTTTACATAAGCTACATATTGCCATACATTGGTTGTCTGGATTTGGATAAAAATAACTCCAGACCGAAGAGGTGCATTTTTTGGTCTTCTGACCAGGCATGACGATGGGCTTTTTCATCCCATGGACATCAGCTGTTTCCCCCCCTGGTGCCTCATTTACAATAACCACATCACCATCCTCATCATCAAGTTCCTCCACAGCGCCAGCTACATCATCAATAGCCTCCTCCCGAGCCACCTCTTCCCGTACAGTGATGGGAAGGTCAGGCTTGACAACCACCAACACCCTTGGACTCGCCTTGGGGATTTGTGATAATTTCTCTTTAGAAGGCAGAGTTGTTTGCTGTTTTGTTGCTGACAGCATAACTCTCTTCAATTTTTTGTAGGGGGGGGGAGGAGGAGGAGGGCTAAGATCCGTGGGTGAAGCTGAACCACTAGTCATGAACACGGGCCAGGGCCTAAGCCGTTCCTTGCCACTCCGTGTCGTAAATGGCATATTGGCAACTTTACGTTTCTCCTCAGATGATTTTAAGTTTCTCTTTTTGCTACTTTTTCTTAACTTGGGCTTTTTGGATTTTACATGCCCGGTACTACGAGATTGGGCATCGGGCTTGGAAGACGACGTTGATGGCATTTCATCGTCTATGTCATGACTAGTGGCAGCAGCTTCAGCATTAGGAGGAAGTGGGTCTTGATCTTTCCCTACTTTATCCTCCAAATTTTTGGTCTCCATTATATGTAGCACAAGATACTGCAGAATGTGTGAACTTGGTAATATTGCAGTACCAATGGACTTATACTGCTGGATTGGTTTTGCAAATTTGGTTATAATTATTATTTTTTATTTTTTTTTTAAATTTTTTATTTTTTTTTACTTTTTTCTTATTTTTAAAAAACTTGGGAATAGTGGGGAAATAACTATGCCCTTAGAAGCACAGAGCACAGGACACAGCACCACTGGACTGAACAGGACACGGCACAGGACCCAGCAGCACTACGGAACTCAGCAGGACAGAGCACAGGACACAGCACCACTGGACTGATACTGCAGAATGTGTGAACTTGGTAATATTGCAGTACCAATGGACTTATAATGCTGGATTGGTTTTGCAAATTTGGTTATAATTATTATATATTTTTTTTTTTTTTTAATTTTTTATTTTTTTTTACTTTTTTTTTATTTTTTAAAAACTTGGGAATAATGGGGAAATAACTATGCCCTTAGAAGCACAGAGCACAGGACACAGCACCACTGGACTGAACAGGACACGGCACAGGACCCAGCAGCACTACGGAACTCAGCAGGACAGAGCACAGGACACAGCACCACTGGACTGATACTGCAGAATGTGTGAACTTGGTAATATTGCAGTACCACTGGACTTTTACTGCTGAATGTGTGAACTTGGTAATATTGCAGTACCAATGGGCTTATACTGCAGGATTGGTTGTGAAAATTTTGTGGTAATTAAAAAATATTAAAGTAGTTTTTGGTATTTTTTAAAAAAACTTTTTTTTATTTTTTTAAACACAGGGGAATATTGGGGAAATAACTATGCCCTTAGAAGCACAGAGCACAGGACACAGCACCACTGGACTGAACAGGACACAGCACAGGACCCAGCAGCACCACTGACCTCAGAAGGACAGAGCACAGCACACAGCACCACTGGACTGATACTGCAGAACACAGCACAGCACAGCACAGCACAGCACAGCACAGCACAGAACTAAACAGCACAGAACTAAACAGCACAGAACTAAACAGCACAGAACTAAACAGCACAGAACTAAACAGCACAGAGGACCACCTAACACACCCTCCCTCTACCCTGATCAATGCCCGAGTGAAGATTGCGGCGACTAGCGGGGAATTTATAGGATCCGAGTATCGCGAGATCCGACAACAGGATTATGAGTCAGAGCCTCAGTTTCACTTTTGAATTTGGCGCCAATACCCGGATCTGTCTCGGATCCGACTCGGATCCGCAACGTTCGGGTGGGCTCGGATTTCATAAATCCGAGTGCGCTCATCCCTACTTTACAGCCCTTCTCCATCACAAGTCACAGCTACATACTCATATCTATTCCATCCCAAAGCAGTTCTCAACACAGCAATGGCAGGATGACAATACATATATACTCAATGGGTCTGATTCAAAAGGGCAAGCATTCTGAGCGCAACTCACGCTCCGTATTCTGTGCATGTATCCATGAGTTGTGGGCTCTGAATTCTTCAAGGACAAGATCTCAAGATATGTGTGCTCTTGAATTCGGGTGTAGGTCTACTGTGCTGTACCACACAAGATGCTGCATGATTCATAGAATCCCTATGTTGAATATAAATTCTCAAAAGAATGCACAAGAAAATAAACAAATTACAGAATTAATGTCACAAAGTAATAATAAAGGCATTAATGATAAAACAGCGGAAAAAAAGCGTTTTTCTTTTAAAAAAAATGATCCCATGAAATACATTTATTAGAACGTTGTTAATGTCTACTAAACATACAAATACATTTTACAGATGCTTGTGATTGCAAACTCATGTTACAGGATGAATACGAGACTGTTATCATTACTGATCAGTACTAGCCCCAGAGCTGGGGCAAGAGATAGGGCAGAAAAAAAAAGTTACATTTTACGCTGTAGTGCTTGACAAGGCCGCGGCTGCTGGCCCTCGAGTTTGGCACATCCCTATAGTATGTTGAGTACAGCAACACGATCCTTCCTCACCCACTTTACTCTCCTAAGTCGGAAGCTGGAGTAAGTGCTCCTTGCGCTCACTATCGCATGAACATTGCTTGCGTACACATCCATGTCTCTCTGCGCAGGGTGATTCTGCATATGATAAGCTCAAAAATGACAGACGCGTGCCTTGATTAGGGATGTGCACCGGCGACTTTTGAGGTCTCGTGTTTTGTGTTTTGGATCCGGATTTTCTCGATGTTTTGGGTTCGGATTTGTTTCGCAAAACACCTGCCGAAAGGTTTTGGTTCGGATTTAAGGTTTTGGATTCGGATTTTTTTTGAAAAAAGCATAAAAAGTTAAAAAATCAAGTTTTTGGGCTTATTTTCACTCCTACGCTATTATTGACCTCAATAACATTCAATAACAAGCATTTCCACTAATTTACCGTGTATTCTGAACACCTCACAATATAGTAATTAGTCCAAAATGTTGCAACGAGGTATCTTTCTGGACTGCGTAGTGGAGTGGTCCCCACAATATAATAAGAAAACCATCAACTGGTCTTAATCACACCAAAACATGTACCTGGACTGCGTAGAGGAGTGGGTCACCACAATATAAATTAAAAACCCTGAACTTGTATGATTCGCACCAATAATGTACCTGGACTGCGTAGAGGAGTGGGTCACCACAATATAAATTAAAAACCCTGAACTTGTATGATTCGCACCAATAATGTACCTGGACTGCGTAGAGGAGTGGGTCACCACAATATATATAATAAGAAAACCATCAACTGGTATGAATCGCACCGAATAATGTAACTGGACTGCGTAGAGGAGTGGGTCACCACATTATAAATTAAAAACCCTGAACTTGTATGATTCGCACAAATAATGTACCTGGACTGAGTAGAGGAGTGGGTCACCACAATATAAATTAAAAACCCTGAACTTGTATGATTCGCACCAATAATGTACCTGGACTGCGTAGAGGAGTGGGTCACCACAATATATATAATAAGAAAACCATCAACTGGTATTAATCGCACCGAATAATGTACCTGGACTGCGTAGAGGAGTGGGTCACCACAATATAAATTAAAAACCCTGAACTTGTATGATTCGCACCAATAATGTACCTGGACTGCGTAGAGGAGTGGGTCACCACAATATTATTAAAAAACCCTACACGGGTCTGAATTCCACCCAAAAAGTTTATGGACTGCGTAGTGTAGTGTTCCCCACAATATTATTTAAAAATGTTGCAGCAACAGTCAACGTTGTTTAATATCTGATACACCTCTATCTGGAATGCATAGTGGAGTGGCCCCGGTACCCAATTTGGTACCGGGGCCACAATACCTCCTCCAACCATGGTACAGACCATTTGTCATTGAGATCCCATCAAGTATGTTAAAGACAGACAGGGTCGAAGTGTTATTGGTTGACTTTGTAAACCAAAAAACTGTCCCTGTTGCACAAAGTCGTGCAATGAAGACTGACTTTTTCATTTAAAGGCACCATCTTTCAAGTGTAGTGTTTGTAAGTCATATTATACTTTTGGTAAAATTTGTTTATTTTGTTCCTCTTTATGGTAACTACTAATAGAATTAAAGTATTAAATAGAAGCGGCAGTTCCTCTTTATGGCAATTAGTAATAGAATTAAAGTATTAAACAGAATTAAAGTATTAAATAGAGTGGTATAGAGTGGTAGTGTGGTTTAGAGTGGTCCCCACAATATAATAATAAAACCTCAACTGGTCTGAATTCCACCAAACAAGTATCTGGACTGCGTAGTGGGGTGGCCCCGGTACCCAATTTGATACCGGGGCCACAATACCTCCTCCAAGTTCCAAGTGTAGTGTTTATAACATCTTAACACTACACTAATTCTAGCACGTCAAAACCTCTTGTTTTAAATAATGACAGGGCATTTAACTTTTGATTTAATTTATTGAATTTGTTGGCATTTTCTTTTACTTTTTGAACATGGCAAACGACTGTTGAATGGTCACATAATGCCAAAAAAAAAGTTGCAAGATGGAATTGTCCTTGGGCCCTCCCACCCACCCTTATGTTGTTGAAATAGGACATGCACACTTTAACAAACCAATCATTTCAGCGACAGGGCCTACCAAACAACTTTGGCTGAAATGATTGGTTTGTTTGGGCCCCCACACCAATAAAACAATTCATCTCTCTCTGTACAAACTAAACAGGCTATACTGAGGAAAGATGTCGTCCTCATCCTCAACCTCTGATTCCTCTCCCCCTACAGTGTGTACTTCCTCCACCTTACACAATATCAATTCGTCCCCACTGGACTCCACAACCACAGGTCCCTCTGTACTGTCTGGAGAGCAGTGCTGTACTTCATTGAGGAATTGATTATTCATTTTTATAAACATCATTTTTTCAACGTTGTGAGGAAGCAACCTCCTTCGCCGCTCACTGACCAGGTTCCCCGCTGCACTAAAAACTCTTTCCGAGTACACACTGGAGGGGGGACAACTCAGTTAAAACATAGAGCCAGTTTGTACAGGGGCTTCCAAACTGCCTTTTGGAGTTCTACCACGTCACTACCTCTAGTTAATTTAGATTGCAAGGCTTGTAAATATAAATACTTTGAAGATAAAAAAAGCAGGCTGCACAGACTGTGGAGCTAGCAAGTTAAATTAAATGGACCACGTTACTTTGGTGGCTATCTATGCCCCCCCCTACCCCGCCCTACACTTGTAGTTGAATATAAATAAAGCAGCCTGCATAGACTGTAGAACTAGAAATTCAAATATACAAAGAAATGGACAAAGGCAGTTTGGTATCTGTCTGCATCAGATCCCCTCTCCACTAGGAGTAAAACAGAAAAATTTTCAGCCGTTACATAATCTAGAATATAAATAGAAATTGAGAAAGGCAATTTGGTATCTGTCTGCATCATAATCATCAACATCCTCCTCAGCGCCAGCTACATCAATATCCTCCTTCCGGTGTACAACATTCACACCTTCATTAGCCAAATCTGTAACTGGACTGTGGGTGATCCTTCCAGCATATGCAGAGGGCGTGCTGCAAATGCTGGATGGAGTCACCTCTTCCCGTACAGTGATGGGAAGGTCAGGGTTCACAATCAACAACACCCTTGGACTCGCCTTGGGGATTTGTGATGTCATCTGTTTAGAAGGCAGAGTTCTTTGCTGTTTTGTTGTTGTTGCTGACAGCCTAACTCTCTTAAATTTTTTGTAGGGGGGAGGGGAGGAGGGCTTAAATCCTTGGGTGAAGCTGGACCACTAGTCCTGAACACAGGCCAGGGCCTAAGCCGTCCCTTGCCAGTACGTGTCGTAAATGGCACATTGCCAACTTTACGTTTCTCCTCAGGTGATTTTAAGTTTCTCTTTTTGCTATTTTTTGAGAACTTGGGCTTTTTGGATTTTACATGCCCTGTACTAGGAGATTGGGCATCAGGCTTGCCAGACGACGTTGATGGCATTTCATCGTCTATGTCATGACTAGTGGCAGCAGCTTCAGCATTAGGAGGAAGTGGGTCTTGATCTTCCCCTACTTTATCCTCCAAATTTTGGTTTTCCATTATATGTAGCACAAGAGAGCGTACCCCTAAGCCACACACACTCGGCAAAGCCTTTAAAAATTATATGCGGCACAGGAGAGTAGCACTGGACTTATACTGCTGAATCAGTGAACTTTGTAATAGCAGTACCACTGGACTTATACTGCTGAATCAGTGAACTTTGTAATAGCAGTACCACTGGACTTATACACTGCTGAATCAGTGAACTTTGTAATAGCAGTACCACTGGACTTATACACTGCTGAATCAGTGAACTTTGTAATAGCAGTACCACTGGACTTTTACTGCTGAGTGTGTGAACTTGGTAATATTGCAGTACCAATGGGCTTATATACTGCTGGATTGGTTTTGCAAATTTGGTTATAATTATTATTTTTTTAAATTTTTTATTTTAATTTTTTTTATAACTTTTTTTTTATTGTTTAAACACTTGGGAATAATGGGGAAATAACTATGCCCTTAGAAGCACAGAGCACAGGACACAGCACCACTGGACTGAACAGGACACAGCACAGGACCCAGCAGCACTGCTGAACTCAGCAGGCAGAGCACAGGACACAGCACCACTGGACTGAACAGGACACGGCACAGGACCCAGCAGCACTACGGAACTCAGCAGGACAGAGCACAGGACACAGCACCACTTGACTGATACTGCAGAATGTGTGAACTTTGTAATATTGCAGAACCACTGGACTTTTACTGCTGAATGTGTGAACTTGGTAATATTGCAGTACCAATGGGCTTATACTGCAGGATTGGTTGTGCAAATTTTGTTGTAATTAAAAAAAAAATTAATTAGTTTTTTGTATTTTTTTTAAATAAGTTTTTTTTATTTTTTTAAACACTTGGGAATATTGGGGAAATAACTATGCCCTTAGAAGCACAGAGCACAGGACACAGCACCACTGGACTGAACACGACACAGCACAGGACCCAGCAGCACCACTGACCTCAGAAGGACAGACAGAGCACAGGACACAGCACCACTGGACTGAGCACAGCACAGCACAGAACTTAACTGAACAGCACAAAACTTAACTGAACAGCACGAGATATAGAAGGACAGAGAACCACCTAACACACCCTCCCTCTACCCTGATCAATGCCCGAGTGAAGATGGCGGCGACTAGCGGGGAATTTATTGGATCTGAGTATCGCGAGATCCGACAACGGGATTATGAGTCAGAGCCTCAGTTTCAGATTTGAATTTGGCGCCAATACCCGGATCTGTCTCGGATCCGACTCGGATCGGCAACGTTCGGGTAGGCTCGGATTTCATAAATCCGAGTGCGCTCATCTCTAGCCTTGATGAATCAGGCCCAATATGTTTTATTATAGTAGTAGCTAATTCTAATTGCTGCTTGAAGAGACAGTATGCTACAGGAATCCCCTTAAATTGCGTACCGTGGATGCCCATCTTTCCCTTCACAAAACACCTTTATCAACTTAAAATAGCTTATCTAAAATAAAGACACAGAGACATTGTAAAGTGGTTAAATAGGTCACAGTTTATTCATTAAATGTGGTGGGGGAGGAAGAGCACTGCAGGACAGCTGACCAGACTGATGACCCGAACAAAGTTAAAAATGGCGAGACCGCAGTGCATCCACTTACCACAGGAAACAAATCCCTAATTGCTTGGCCGGCACTAAACCTAGCATCAGAGTGACTGCACCCCCTCTAAACTCACAATGCTGTACCCTCACTGAGCCAGACAAGGGATCCTCCTCACTGAAGGACCAAGAGTTACCATTGCCTTCGAAGGGGGCAGTGACCTGCGGACAATAAGCAATAGTGTCGTATGTATCAGTCGCTGATCACCTTCCTACCTTCCTACCAATTGTGCCTGCTCTGTGACGATGAAAAAAATGGGTTAAAACAAGCAGTTTAATCCCTAAACTGCCACAAAGGTGCAGGTGGGCGGGTCTTGAATAGAAGAATGAGGCAACCAGGAAGTGAGAGGACCTATATAGAAATCCAGGACACTCCCATAAGACAGTCATTGGTTGGCCTTAAGCTGGATGTTAACCCATGCAGGTAAGTATTCATCATCATCATCATCATTTATTTATATAGCGCCACTGATTCCGCAGCGCTGTACAGAGAACTCATTCACATCAGTCCCTGCCCCATTGGAGCTTACAGTCTAAATTCCCTAACATATAAACACAAACAGAGAGGGAGAGACTAGGGTCAATTTTGATAGCAGCCAATTAACCTACCAGTATGTTTTTGGAATGTGGGAGGAAACCGGAGCACCCGGAGGAAACCCACACAATCACGGGGAGAACATATAAACTCCACACAGATAAGGCCATGTATTATATTACAGAGGCATACACTTCTGCTGCTTAAGTGCTATCGCCTATAGTTACAAACAGGGATTTCAAACCTAGGGACTTTTGTTTAATTGGAAATATAATATGGCATTTAACCAGAAGCATGGGAAATTTTCTAACTTTGTCATTATTCCCAAGGATCTAATTGGATATATTGTTATAACTCCAACCAATCACTAAAGAGAAAGATCTCTGTCTATGGATTGGTTACAATTTAATACTAGTATTATTTCTAATAGATTTGGTGGGGACTTAAAAAAGTATCTGGCCATTTGGAGGTTGGTGCAAATAGTACTCAAACAGGGCTTGTTCACATGTGTTAGATTGCACCACATTTTTCGGTGGTAATCATATGTTAAATACTCCTTCTTCAGTTTTACTGCCTACTTGTTATTTAAGAATGGTTAGTTCCAAAAAGCACAGTGATAAAACAATATACAGTATAATTATAATACTGAATAAAAAATTGTTACATAGATAGCACAGATCACACAATTCATAGCTCTCAGCATTTACAATTTTAAAATAAGAACACTTTAAGTCATTTCCATATATGTCAATATAATAAAATGCAAAAAAACAACAATCCTTGTGTAACACCCCTTATTCCTGTTAGGGTGTATATATCAATTTGTGTGTGCGGTCTGCAAATTAATTCAGTACCTTGTATTCCAGATTGCGCAGTGCCCCCACCTTGGTCTGATTACAGAAGGGTCTTCTTTGGGTAGTGTCCTGGTTGTAGCAGCACCAGAGGGAGACCAAGGAACCCTCCGTCCCCCTTCACTGGACCAAAGGCACACAAGTGAATAATGTCACACATGAGTTATCTTTAGAAGCCACACTGGCACATTTATTAGTGTGGTATAAGCTTCTAAAGGGATTTTCCAATATTTTAAATAAAAAATATAAATTGTAGTTTAAACAAACAATTGTATATAATCGATAAATAGTACTATATAATGCCTATACCACTATACATATATATTCTCTCTTCTCTATTATTCTACTACTAAGAGGTACCTCTCTGTAAACTCCAATCATCTAGCAAATATAACTAATATCAAACAATTAGCATGAAATAAGTCCAGCAGCATAAATAGACATATGTTTACACTTTGGATTTCATCATCTGTCCCTTAGACATGACTTCAACATCATAGGCTCCTCACACCACAATTTTGTGAATTTCTCTTGTATGTGACTGAGAGGATAGTGAGGTGATCTGCACAGTTTCTTATACATGTAATTCAGTCTCTGCTCCCTAACTAACTGTCCCTGCACAAATCCCTTGTTAATATTATCTCAGGCCAGCAAAAGGGTTCATTTACATTACAATCTTCAGGCCTTCCCACCTAGTCCCTATCTGACTACTGGTATAATACAGAGTCCCGATAAATCAATAAACAGATAATAAGATGTTACTTATCCATATAACAATCAACCTTTTAGTCCAAGATGGCTTTTTCCAGTCAGGACTCCAGTTGTTTTTCTCTTTAAAAAGATCTTTTCCTTCTTCTCACTGTGTCTCTCTCTATAGCTCTCTGGAATATTTTCTTTATTCCAGACTTTTACTTTAAATAACTGACAGGGGTGTACTCCCCTCACCAACAGCTCCTATTTACCAATATCGCTCCTCTGTATACAGGGGTCTAATAGATACAGCTCCCTCCTCTTCTCAGACTTCTAGTACTCTCACAGAGTGTGTCCTGCCTCTCTGCTCCCTCTCTTTTGCTCCCAAGCAATAGTACAGGGGAACACTCACTTCTTAGTCAGCTCTGTGTTTTCTTACTCTCTTCCATACTTCTTCTTCTCTTTCAACTGCTGCATTCCAACTGCCAGTTTTAAAGTCATTCCTCTCCCACCTTAGCCCCTCCCCCTTCCGCAAGCTCTTACTGAATCCTCCGACAGAAGCTCAGTGCAAACCGGGGATTGTAGTTCCTGGTTGACTACTGTTCGCTAATGCGCATGTGCAGACGTCCGTGTCTTCCAGCGCTTCACTTGTACTGCAGAATTTTGTATTATAGACGTTCATTCAGGCCCAGTGTGTTAGAAATGATTAAGTTGTTCCCTTTGAGTGAAGATCACATTTTATGTTCTTGCTAAGGAATAAAAGCTTCCATTTGAAGTTTCACTCTAGCAGTAAAAGCTCATAGACCATAATGACATGTGTTAAAAAGTTTGATATTTAAGTACTTTTCTAGACAGTCTTTAAACCCTTGAATATCTATCTTATCAAGTATATATATTATTTTCAGATCTGATTGCATATTTTTAAAGCAGAATACCTTTGGGTGAAAAAACAGAAAGAGCTCTAACCGCATGTACAAACACTATGATTTAGCACATGCATTTGAGATGTGGCTCACAGGCAGCTGATATGTACTGCATCCCTATGCTTTTGAAAATTTGTCTAGCACACAAGTGGTAAGAAACTTTTCCAATTGATGTGTGTGCTAAATGTAGAAATATGATTACAATAATTGGGTTATTGAAATGTTTGGTAAACCTATTTACAGTATATAATAAAGAGCTGGCAGTGTAGCCACCCCACATTCATCAAGCTCCCAAAAATGAAGCTATGCACTACAATTGCTATGCTTACCCCAACTGTAAGGAAAGTGGCTACATCCATTTGAATATGTTTTCGGTTTAAGTGTACCTAAAACTGTGTGTTCCCATTAAAGTGAGCCTGAAAGAATGAAATGCCATCTCTTCAAAAGTATTTTATGAGGCTCAATCTCCGATACCTCAAAAAATGTAAAAAAACACATTTTCTCTTTGTGTTCTTTCCTGGGAAACAGAAAATGTCCCCTAAATGCACACATATTTCACTCAAATACCTCTGCCCCGCAAAAAAGAATATTATTTTAAATGTAGGTACATAAGTAGTTGCATTAATGAGTCTAGTCTGTAGCCAGTATAGAACAAGATCAATTCTACCATCTCATTGAATCCAAAAGTGACAAATTTTGCACCCCATTGCCTACACTGCCATCTTGTCCTGCAAGCGCTTCCAGATAAAATGGGAGCATTTGCACGTATATAGGCATATGCTGTACTGAAACTGCATTTGCTCTACACTTTTGCATTGATGAGTCTTAGGGGTCTATTCATCAATAGAAGCAAACACCCTATAAAAGCAGATACGCTGCGACAGACATTTTTAAAGTTACTAGGGTCAGAGTTTTGTAATAAATAAAAATCTCTTGCCTATCTGCATGCCCCCAGGTTTCACTAGCCAATCAGATCATGAGAGAGCTCACAGCAGCACATACTATTTTAGGAGAAGTATGTGCTGATCTTGCAGGATGTGGTGATTTATCTACTCATGTTTATGTTAGCAAGAGCAGTGCTGCATGTAACAAGAACAGAGTCATGGTGTTTGGAGGAGAATAGAGGTAGCCACAGACTGAGCATTAAATAGTGCAAGACACATGGATCCCAACAGCACAGAGTAGTGATGTAAAACTTCAGTCAGTCTGATGTAGGACCATTGTGGTGTAAACTAACAGCTCTACATAAAACAACAATCATATTCAAATTTCACTGATAACTGCAAACATGCAAAGGAAATAGTCTCTAATTGCAGAATTACGTTTACTGAATATTAACTAACTCATGTTGTTAAATAGACATACTCCCTTTACGTTAAAAGATATGGTGAATGTAAGTAGTTAGAACAGGTGATTGTGCATTTATTGCAGTTTAACATTTTATTAAGTATTGTTTATTTGGTTTTAAATCAATCTGTTAGAATCACTTCTGCTTCTTTCTACAGTGTCTGCAGTATCTGTATTTGTCTTGTCTCTATGTGATGAAGTTTTCAGAAAGTTCTTAAGCACCCTAGGTCATTAAGCTCCTGTCTTTTACTTCTCTTGGGTGTTCATTAGATGTAGAGACAAGTTCGGTCTTGGATGTTTTTCTATTGATTTGTTTTTAAAGTTTCACCTTAAATCAGAAATTGATGTAACATAATTAAGTCACCTGTACAGTAAGTAAAGAAACAGGGATTTAGGCAAAATGGTAAATAAAGGTTATGCTTCTAAACAGCTGTTGTTTTAAAGTCATGTTGACATTTAGTTATATTATATTTTGACAGCTCAGATAGCAAACAAAGGGGAGGGGGAAACAAATTTGGCAGAGGAAATCAACAATTGGGGTGGGGAAAGAATCTCTTCTATTTTTACCAACGTGGTTAAATATTTATTCAATGTAAAATCAACAGAGCAATACAGGCTATGTACCTTGAAGGGGCCATAACTTTACAAATTGAATTGGTGTCTTTTAAAAAGTAATGATAAAGACCTGCAGTGTGATGAAACACTTAAATATTTTTCTGAGTTCATTGGTTAAACACCTATTTATATAATCTGCAACTGACATAGAGCAAAACTAGGTTCAGAGCAAATTCAGCGCTGAATCATGGCTCTAATGTGCCTGAAAACATCTGGGCCCCCAACTTTTTGCCCACCAATAATAAAAACACTCAAATTTCTCTTGTTTCTGTTTTACAGTGATTTTACATGACCTTTTGGACCCAGGACATACATTTTTCCTCCCAAACTTTTTCAAGAATTTTTATTGCATAGTGTCATCATCATCATCATCACCAGTTATTTATATAGCGCCATTAATTCCGCAGCGCTGTACAGAGAACTCACTCACATTAGTCCCTGCCCCATTAGAGCTTACAGTCTAAGTTGAGAGAGAGAGAGAGAGAGAGAGAGAGAGACTAAGGTCAATTTTATAGCAGCCAATTAACCTATAAGTATGTTTTTGGGGTGTGGGATAAAACCAGAGCACCCGGAGGAAACCCACGCAAACACAAGGAGAGCATACAAATTCCACACAGATAAGGCCATGGTCTGGAATCAAACTCATGACACCAGTGTTGAGGCAGAAGTGCTAACCACTAAGCCACCATGCTGCCCAGTATGAAATTGGCCGTTGATAATAAATTTCCATGAGCCATGAGGGGTAACTAACCCCAACCCCCTTTGTGTTATGTTTCCAAATCCGGATGTTTTCTTATTGCGTTTTTTTGTTTATGAATTGTTCAGTAACCCTGGTATGAATCTCCTCTATAGATGAAGTTCTTTGGCATGGCTGCTGAATGAATGACTGCTTTATGTGTTAAAAACATTGACCACATTCCGATTGCCACAGATCCACTCTGGTGGCAATAGTTCTATTTTTGGAGAATTGATTCAGAATTGGTTCACATGTTAAAATGCTTTTTAAAAAGACATTTTAAGTGTATACAAATTATTTCATATACAACATTAGCTCAGTTTGTGATTGCTTACACTTTTTAATTCTCTTTATTTATAATAGCAGTGTAATCAGCACAACAAATTATTGTAAATTATTATCACATCAGCAGACATAATTGATTGAGTACATAACAGGTAACAAACCATATTTATGTACTGGATCTTTGACATTGTAATAGAATTGGTTGTTTAAAAAAGTTTTTAAAAACAAACTTATCCTAGTCAGAAACTTTTTCCAGGCCTGACCTTCATGAACCAACACACTTGCCAAAAAGCACATATATTTCTAGAAACTAAAAATTTGCCAAACCAACTCTTATCTTTAATTGCACCTGCAGTTCAATGCAGTCAATGATAGTATTTACTGCTCAGCCCGATAAAAATCCCATCCGATTCAAAATAATTTTTTATCAGATTATATAGTATTTTAAATCCTTTTTGGAAGTGAAAGCTGCACTGGGTATTTATTATTTATTTATACTATATTGTATATTATTTAACACAGAGCTTTTAACACAAAATATCACTTAATTACAAGTGTTCATCACTTGTGTTCTTATTTTTTAACTAGTCCGTTATTGTATGTAAAAAGATGTGAGCAAAAGCTCATTAAACAAAGTTGCACAATGGGAAACAATTCGCCTGACCTAGCATCAAACTGTTTACAGAACAGAAATAATGTCTGTTCAGAGTACATTTTGCAATTTATAATGTAGTGCTGTGTATTAATATACTGTATATAAATATTATGGGCCTGATTCATTAATGAAAGTAAAGCAAAAAATTTGTTTTTACCTGGACAAAACCATGTTACAATGAAAGGGGTGCAAATTAGTTTTTTATATTGCTTATAAGATAAATACTGGCTATTTTTTCATGTAGCGCACAAATACTTGATAGCTTTATTTATACACTAAAATTTAAAGTTGATCTAAAACTTGCCCTTCCCCAACTATAAATCTGTCCCCACATTTTAATTTTAGCTCCCCTTCCAATGAACATGTTTTTGCCAGGGAGCAAAGTTACTGCATTTTTTGCTTTACTTTTACTTTTACCTTCCTTAATGAAACAGGCCCTATGTCTCCAGAATTGATTTGTACGGAGGGGCATGGTAAGCCAAAGAGTTCAAAAGTAAAAATACTGTAAAACATTATATTGTAGCCTGAGACCCGTTTTAAATATATATATATATATATATATATATATATATATATATATATATACATACATACAAGTTAACCCGTGCATGATACTCATGCATTCTAGTCAAATCAAGCTACTTAAGGTGTTAAAAAGGTTCTTGTCATGCATTTGGGCCTAGCCCAGGCCTCCTCAGGGGAAGAGCGCTACTTCCCGACGCAAGCGCCCTTTTTTAACGTGGTTTTGTCCACATGTCACCACCTCATCATTTTTCTCCATCAGCTCATCCTTCATCTTCATCGCCACATCCTTCATCAAGCTACTTAAGGTGTTAAAAACTCCCCACTGTCACCCCCGGCAACCACCAACCACTCCCAACTGTCACTTCTCCTTCAAGAAATATATAGGTCAGTGTATAACTCTGCCCAGCAGGTAGCGCTGCAGCTTTTTTTTTTTTTTTTTTTCCACACACGCCACTAGGCATTTATATATATACAAGTTAACCCGTGCATGATACTCATGCATTTTTTTGTCAAATAATGTCAGTATACCAAATTTCAGGTCATTCGGATTAGCCCTTTCTGAGAAAATAGTTTTTTACACAGACACACACACTAACACACGCCGCTAGACATGCAGGGGCGGATCTAGAAAATGTTTGTTCCCCGGTGGGATGTTAGGGCGGGGCGATTTAGGCCCCGCCCTCTTTCCGACTTCTGAGGCTGCCGGGGGCTGCACAGTATGTGCAGGTCCGCTTGGCAGTGACAGGCAGGGACAGTGTGCTGCCCGGCTGCTCTGATTGTTTTAAAACACAATCAGAGCACCCGGGCAGCACACTGTCACTGCCAAACGGACCTGCACATTCTGTGCAGCCGTCGGCAGCAAACCCCTGCTAGGGGGGGGGGGGGGGGGCGATTGCCCCGATCGCACCCCCCTGGATCCGCAACTGTACACATGTGTGTTCATGAGGTAAAATTACCTCACGAAAATGAGTTTGACCCCTCAACTCGTCAATAATGTCAGTATACCAAATTTCAGCCCTTTTTGAGGTGTTTTTTCCACACACACTAAGAATTTAGTAGGTCAGTTAACCCGTGCATGATACTCATGCATTCTAGTCAAATCAAGCTACTTAAGGTGTTAAAAACTCCCCACTGTCACCCCCGACAACCACCAACCACTCCCAACTGTCACTTCTCCTTCAAGAAATATATAGGTCAGTGTATAACTCTGCCCAGCAGGTGGCGCTGCAGCTTGGTTTTTTTTTTCCACACACGCCACTAGGCATTTATATAGTAGATATATATATATATATATATTTATATATATTGTGGCAAAAGCCCGCTACTGCAGAAGCACACGCGAACAACTTCTTCCTTTTTATGTAGTTTTATTGTCAGGATGGTAAATGTTTTGACACCTTACAGATTTCACAGCAATTCTTGGAGACCCTAAACGCTAGCTAGACATAGCTCAGCTCTCTCAAGACCAGCCAGCTTCCCCAGCGTTGGTCTCAGTGCACAAATTACACAAACAAGCTTTTATGCATGATACTCCTCTCCCAGCCCTAGCTTGATGGGCAGGTGACACACCCACCTTCTCTTTAAGAGAAAATGCCCATCACTGGCTCTGTTTGCACCAACAGACACACCCTGTCTGTTTGCTGAGAGGAAATCATGTAAGTTAACAAAACTTTAAACTACACATAAGTTTTTATCTGGTTTAATCTCACCCTAGGTGCATAACTGCGTCAATGTTTTATTCTGCTTGTATGTTTTCTCTGCATCTTGTCAGATAAATGCCTCCCTTTGTTACATATCCTTCCCCCTAGCATCTCCAAGTAGGGGGACGCGGACTTCGTGAGGAGCGCATATTTTCGTGACAATGCATCTGCATTCTTGTGCAGAATCCCAGGTCTATGTTCTACTGAGAACTTGAAAGGTTGCAGTGCCAAGAACCAGCGGGTTACCTTGGCATTTACCTCCCGGTTGTTCTGCATCCATCTCAATGGTGCATGGTCTGTTATTAAGGTGAACTCTCTGCCTAGGAGATAATAGCGCAGAGCTTCTGTAGCCCATTTTATGGCGAGTCATTCTTTCTCCACAGTGGCGTATTTTTGTTCTCTTGGAAGCAACTTACGACTTAGGTACAGGACAGGATTTTCTACTCCATTCTTCTCCTGTGACAAGACTGCACCTAAGCCAACACCAGAAGCATCAGTTTGGAGGAAGAACCTCCGGGGAAAATCCGGTGCTTGTAGAACTGGGGAGGAACAAAGAGCTAACCGAAGATCAGACCAGGCGGTTTCTGCAGAATCAGACCAGGTTAATCTATCTGGACAACTTTTTTTTAACATGTCCGTAAGTGGAGCAGCTCTAGTGGCGAAGTGGCTTACAAACCGCCTGTAGTAACCTACTAAGCCTAATAAGGTTCTAAACTGCGACTTTTTTTCTGGTCTTGCCCAATTTTTGACTGCCTCCACTTTGTCTAGCTGGGGTTTTACACGCCCTCGACCAACAACGTACCCCAAATATTTGGCTTCTCTCATGGCTATGGCACATTTCTCTGGGTTAGCTGTTAACCCTGCTGACCTTAATGAAGCTAAGACCGCCTCAACTTTGGCTAAATGTGATCCCCAGTCTGGGGTATCAATCACTATACCGTCCAGGTAAATGGCTGCATAAGCTGTGTGAGGTCGTAGCAATTTATTCATGGCCCTTTGGAAGGTGGCAGGTGCCCCATGCAACCCAAAGGGTAGGACTTTATATTGATAGAGACCATCAGGGGTGGAAAATGCTATCTTTGGCTTGGCCATGGAAGTCAGGGGAACTTGCCAATAACCCTTTGTTAGATCAAGGGTTGTCAAATAATTGCTACCAGCAAGATTTTCCACTAGTTCATCCACACATGGCATCGGATAGGCATCAAACTGTGACATACTGTTTAGGCGCCTAAAGTCATTGCAGAACCTAACTGTCCCATTGGGTTTCGGGACAAGCACAATGGGACTATTCCACTCACTAGTGGACTCTTCAATCACATCTAACTAGAGCATCTTCTCGATCTCCTTTCTCATGTCCACCCGTCTAGCTTCTGGAATACGATACGGCTTCTGCTTTACAATGACTCATGGCACAGTGACAATGTCGTGTTCGATTAAGGTAGTGCGCCCAGGAATGGAAGAGAAGACATCCCTGTTCCGGCAAATCATTTCTTCAGTCTGTTGTCTCTGCTGAATGGACAAAGCTGGCTGTATGGGCACTTTAGACTTTTCAATGGCAGTGCTCACTACCTGAGGAGAGGTTTCCTCATCATGCCAAGGTTTAAGGAGGTTAACATGATATATTTGCTCCTCCCTTCTCCTACCTAACTGGCGGACTCTGTAATTGACAGGACCGACAGCCTCTAGAACTTCATATGGACCCTGCCAATGGGCGAAAAGTTTGCTTTCCTGGGTGGGAATCAGGACTAGGACCTTGTCCCCAGGCTTGAAAGATCGAACAACAGCACTTTTGTCATAACTTTTTCTCTGTCGTTCCTGAGCCTCTTTTACATGTTGCTGCACAATGGGCCCTATCTTTCCTAGCCTCTCATACATTTGGGACACAAATTGTACCAGATTTGGCTCCCTGGGACCTTGCTGCTCCCACCCTTCTTTTAACATATCCAAGATACCCCTGGGCTGTCTCCCAAACAATAACTCAAAGGGACTAAATCATGTTGAAGCTTGAGGTACCTCACGGATGGCAAACATCAAATAGGGAATAAGAATGTCCCAATTTTTTTTCTCTTGAGCCACTGCTTTCCTGAGCATGTGCTTTAATGTGCGGTTAAAGCGTTCCACCAAGCCATCTGTTTGTGGATGGTATACAAAGGTGTGAAGTGCCGTAACCCCTAGCAACTGGCACATGTCCTTCATCAGTTTAGACATGAATGAAGTACCCTGATCTGTGAGAATTTCTTTGGGTATTCCCAAGCACGTAAACATCAATACAAGTTCTCTAGCTATGGTGCTGGACTTTATGTTTCGTAGGGGAATTGCCTCTGGATACCTGGTTGCATAGTCAAGCACCACTAGTATATTTTGGTGCCCACGTGTGGATTTTTCCAGTGGTCCCACAAGGTCCATAGCTATCTGTTCAAAGTGAACTTGTACTATTGGTATTGGAATGAGGGGTGCCCTGTACATGGGTTTGGGACAGGTTCTCTGACAAATGGGACAGGACCAGCAATACTTTTTCACTGCCATGTGTACATTGGGCCAGTAAAACCTAATCAGAACTCGTTCCCGTGTTTTATCCTCCCCTAGGTGTCCCCCACAGACATGTGTGTGTGCTGCTTTTAACACTAGGGGTACATGGACCTGAGGAACCATTAATTGTTCTACTTTTTCCCCCTGTACATTAGCAACTCTATACAGGAAATTATTTTTAACAATAAAATATGGTGTACCTTCTGCAGGCTGGGCGGCTTTCGCTACCCCATTTACCTCAGTCACACTTTTAAAGGCAGGTTCCAAAGTGGCATCATTAAGTTGGTCTCGAGCAAAGTCCTGCAGAGGAAACAAAATTGGTATTGCGGACCAGTCCGTATCCTCACTGACAGGCGGGGTGGGCTCATCTGCGACATCACCAACCAATGCTAGTTTGGACTGTCCATGTTTCACCGCAGGTGGATGCTTTTGTGGAACTCCTGCTGTGACTCCCAGGATGGCATTCCGGTTTGGTGGTTCCCAAAGAACGATGTCCAGATGTTGTGGATTCTTAGGCGGTTCCTTTAAGACCGGGCTTCCGACCGTTGCATCAGTTGCCGGCATGTCCGGCCGGATCCGCTCACCGAGGACATCATTAAACAGTAAAAAGTCTCGCCCCAAAATGAGTGGATATGGGAGTTTAGGTGCTATGGCAGCTACCACCATAACAGTTTTGTCTTTGAGTGTGACTGGTAGTATTGTTCTTTCATACTTCTCTGTCGTGCCATGTACGCAAAGAACCTTCACCTTGGGCAACCGAGAAGTTATGGTTTCGGGTAAGGCAGAGCTGGAAACCAATGAGAGTTCACTCCCCGAGTCAACCAAGGCCAGAACAAGGTTTTGATTGATTAGCACAGTCACCTGGAACAAACAAGGACTTCCTGATGTGGGACTCATGGTAAAACAGCTTGGAAATGCAGGCCCAATATGTGCCACGGAACAGTCTATGGGTTCCTGTAGTTTAGGACACTCTGCCTTAAAGTGGCCTGGCTCACTACATTCAAAACACTTCAGATTAGACAGCTTTGCACCTGGCCCTCTGTCCGTAGCAGTTTTGCCATTGGGCCCTGTAGCAAGGATTGTCAAACCTGGCTTTTGGCGTGGCAGCGGCTTTGGCACAAATGCAGGTTCGTTAGTCATTTGCTGTAGCGCTCAAAACCTTTCTACCACGGTGGCAAGCTCTTCATAAGATTGTGGGTCTGATTGTAGCACCCACCTTTGCAAATCGCAGTTCAGCCCCCGGATGCAGTGATCTATCGCCAGAACTTCAATAATCCGAGAAGGCGAATTCTCCTCAGGCTGCAGCCATTTCTTTAAAATTTTAGAAAGCTCAGTCACTTGCGCTCTGACTGGTTTTTCTTTATCATAGCGCCATTGGTGATAGCGCTGGGCTCGGCCTGGCCTGGAAACTCCAATGCAAGCCAATATCTCAGACTTTAGGCACAAATAATCAGAGGCCCGGTCCTCATCTAGATCCATATTAGCTTGTTGAGCTTCACAATCAGATATGGCGCCCGTCTCACAGCCCAATCTTTAGGAGGCCATTTTGCCCTTTTTGCAAGTCTCTCAAAAGACACCAGATATGCTTCTACGTCATCAGCTGGTGACATTTTGTGCAGAACGGACCAGGTGGTTCATTTCTGTCATGCCTCACCTGGCTTAACTCTTCTCTTAAGAGCCTTGTGTTTTCCACCTGTGCCTCAGTGACTCGTAGCATCTGAGCTTGCTGCTCTTGCTGCGCAGCGGCCACATTTACGAGGATTCTCAGTACTTCCTCCATATTGACGTCTGCGCGGGTTGGGTAGTGAAAACTTGCTTCCCGGAGCATACCACTCCTGAAACCACTTGTGGCAAGAGCCCGCTACTGCAGAAGCACACGCGAACAACTTCTTCCTTTTTATGTAGTTTTATTGTCAGGATGGTAAATGTTTTGACACCTTACAGATTTCACAGCAATTCTTGGAGACCCTAAACGCTAGCTAGACATAGCTTAGCTCTCTCAAGACCAGCCAGCTTCCCCAGCGTTGGTCTCAGTGCACAAATGACACAAACAAGCTTTTATGGATGATACTCCTCCGAAAGCCCTAGCTTGATGGGCAGGTGACACACCCACATTCTCTTTAAGAGAAAACACCCATTGTTATGCCTTCAGCAGTTATGTATTTACATATGTATGTATTCTGTGTAAACTCCATCTAGTGGTCAGCGAGGTATTAACTTAAATTGAACTCTCAGAGCCTCTGTAGTTTAGTTACCAATGCACCATGGGTAGCTACATGTCTCCAATTTAGATATTACATGCTAGAAGCAAGAGGTGCAGTATATTTCTCCCCTTAGCACAGCATCAATGGTAAGATTGCTCCCTAGTTATGCATTTTTGCCATGTGTTTTCATGTTTGCATTACAATACATTTGTTCATGTTGTAAATGTATTTCCTTATTTCTGTATTACAGTTTTACCACTTGAATTATAACATTCTTTACTATTTGAATAAACAACATTGAAGTAGGAGTGGTTATGCTGTCTGTCTGATTATATTCAGGCTAAAGAGAAGATTATAGTGAAGACAGAACACCCATCACTGGCTCTGTTTGCACCAACAGACACACCCTGTCTGTGTGCTGGGAGGAAATCATGTAAGTTAACAATACTTTAAACTACACATAAGTTTTTACCTGGTTTAATCTCAATCTAGGTGCATAACTGCGCCAATGTTTTATTCTGCTTGTATGTTTTCTCTGCATCTTGTCAGATAAATGCCTCCCTTTGTTACAATATATAATGTAAAAATAGCCATTTGTGACACAGCAAGGTTAACATAGATTGATACAAGGAAACAGATTGCGCATGAGATGACCTAGTATCGATATAATAATAATCAACAAACAAAAGAAGCAATTGTAGGTATAAACTAGTATTTACTTTGTATAAAGAAACAGTTAAAAAGTACCAATATTTCACATAAAACTAGTGCACAGGCTCAATGACCTATATAGGGAAAAATTTCCGCAGATGTCTCTCTTGTTCAACGGAACTCTCAATGTTTCCAAAAATACCTTCAGACAAAAAAGTAGAGGTTCTTAATGAGGATATGTACGAAAAGCCTCCGTAATGCTGGTTTCAAACCGAGAGCTTCAGATGACAATTTGCCAACTTTCTCGGTATGAGGTGCGCACCTCTCAGCTGTCCGTGCTGTACAAGTGAAGCTGAGGAAAAGTTCCACTCTGACATCAGCGGTAATCCGCATAAGTGCAGTAACTGTATCAGATGGTCTGAGTTTTAATATGGATAAGAGTATTCGATCACAGAAATATAATATGAATTTCAGCATTAAGCATTTGTTCACAATGGTCCCATATGGATTCAGCTGAATTATCCCTGTTTCAAAATATTGCCTTTTTGTCATAGCAGCTGTCCATTAAGCCTATATAAGGCACATTTGGGTGTCGCTAGCAAGCCAGCCCTTGCTAGATGTAACCCCCTATACTTGGGAGGTGAGTACATCTGATTTTAACTGCATTTTAATGGTTTTTAAAGCATATAGGTCAGTGTAGGACCTACATATAATGAGGTTCCCTTGACGTTGGGATGCAGGCTTAAATCTTTTGATCAAAATATGAACTAATACCTCATGTTTTCATTTTGCTAGACACACACAGATATGCAGTGTGAAGGATAAGCGCTGACAACTGTCTTTTTGTTTTGTATACATATATTGGCATTTATATTGCCATGCAGCTGGTACCACATACAATAGGGGATATACCGAGCACGGGCTTATTGCCAAGCAGCTGGTACCATATATAATGTGGGATATACTTTTCTCTGGTCTGCATTAACAAAGTCCATGGTGATGTGGGTAATGAGATCATCAGAATCAAGAAGTGAGAAGGCCAAAGTTTTTGGCTTCCCTCTGAAACTCATGATAATAGTACCAACTTGGTTAAATTGGTCAGAGAAATATACTGGAGATTATTCAAATTGTTTCATACAGAGTTGAAGGTCTAAAGAAAATTGTTTCAGGTCTCCATCAAAGTAGGCTGGAGGAGGGTCTGAAGATTCATAAGAGACCTCTGGAGGATCTGGCTGGACAGCAGACTCTGAAGAGTCCCCAACCGGGACGGCAGTGCAGGAGTCCCTGACTGGGACGGCAGAGCTGGAATCTCCAACTGGGATGACAGCACTGTAAGGAGCCTCTGAGCGGACAGCACCGTGAGAAGCCTCTGAACGAACAGCACTGTGAGAAGCCTCTGAGCGAACAGCACTGTGAGAAGCCTCTGAGTGGACAGCACTGTGAGAAGCCTCTGAGCGGACAGCACTGTGAGGAGCCTCTGAGCAGACAGCACTTTGGGGAGCCTCTGAGCAGACAGCACTGTGAGGAGCCTCTTCAGTCTACACAATCAGAGGCATTAAAAAGTGACTAATGCCTTCACAGCATGGAGAAGCCACCCAGATAATGAGGACTACATTATGCAAGTTTAAAACTCATATAATTCAGCATAAAGTACCTGGAGAGTACCTGGAGAGCAAAGTTAAAAGTGATGGAAACAAGAGGAGAGAAGGCCCTGCTCAGAGGAGCTTACAATCTAAAGGGAAGGGTGGACAAACCAAAGACACAAGGATGAAATGGGGACAGGGTCACTTAGAGCGAGATGGAGGAAGGAAGGGGAAGAAGTGACACGGTGGGTAGTTAGGCGGATGGCTTTTAAGAAAAGGTGGGCTTTAAATGCCCGTTAGTAACTGCTCAGATTTTGGGATGTTCTGATAGAACAAGGGGTATCGTTCCAATGGAGGGGAGCAGCGTTGGAGAAGTCTTGAATAGGTGATTGAGAAGAGTTAATTGGAGGGTAGGAGAGGCAACAATTGTTGGCCAATCGCAGTGGGCGAGATGAAGTGTGAAAAGAGATGAGGTTGGAGATGTAGAGAGCAATGGAGTTGGTGAGTGCCTTGTATTTGAGGGTGTGGAGCTTGAAAAGGAATGGGAGCCCATGAAGAGCTTGATAGAGAGAGGAGACAGATGTGAAGCAGCGAGAAAGGAAGATAAGTCTAGCAGCGGCATTCAGTATAGATCGAAGAGGAGTGAGATGAGAGTGGGGGAGGCCAGTAAGGAGAAGGTTACAGTAGTCCAACTGAGAGATGGGGTTCCTTTTTAACTTACTTGATTTGTTTTTTATGTATGTGGAATTTTTATGTTACTTGATGTGTATTTTTTTTATTAAATATGAAAATACTTTATAATAACTGAGGTTTGAGAGATAGCATCCCTTATTGTGTATGTTTGGGACCAATGCAAATCTAATATTATATTATTTTTTCAGCGCTGTTTGTGTGGGTTTATTTTTAGTGAAAATAGTCCCGTTTCCCTCCACACAGCAAAAAAACAAGATATTTTTATTCTGTTTCAATCATTTCAATAATCTTAAAGCACATACTGATATCCCATTTTTCACTACAAAAGGAAAGCCCAACTCCTACCCTCAGACTATGCAAACTTCTGCTGCTCCAGAAGTGCTGCCATCTTTCTCCTTAAATGATGTGCTCTTTTATGCACTTGCACAACTTGGGGTGCACAGAAGGACCAATGCTGATTCTACATTGCACCTCGGTCTTCTTTAGCTTCATAAATGACTTCCTGATGACATGTTGTGAATACCTGACCTCCATTAGCAACATCTGTAACCTCGGAAGCAATCAGTGCAGTCCAGAGTTGTGCCTCATGCCTCAGGAACATCACTAGTGGCTAGTGAATTAATAGGATGCATACTCATGAATATTGGTTAAGCTCACAAAAAGGCTGCCTGCTCACAGAGGGCACTTTAACTAAGTTAGAGCACAGGGACCTGGTACAGAAAAATGCATACATTTGGATTACAGAAGGCATCAGAATCCCCCATCAATAATGACAGTATATCAGGTAATTAGGTTTAAAGATGTGGGTTTTTTCACACAAACTCTCAACACCTGAGAGATTTCTGAAGGGAGAATTCCACATAAAAGTTGAGTTCTCAGTTTCTAATTATGCTGGAGATTTCTAAAATGAATGATGCATACACAACTTAATTAGATCAGCAACACTTGAGGCACCAGATAATTATAAGTGGTAAACAGTATATGAAAGTCTTACTGACTACAGGGTACTAAAATATAGTGTGCTTAATCCACCTTAATTAGCCCTGAGGATGAACATAGGTGCCAGCAGATTGCAATATTCCAATTAATGACAACTGCCAAAATGCTATTGTGTATTAAGTAACCATTTCTAGCCCTTTCATTTAATGTTTCATTATATATTGAATCCATTTGAGATTAGAAGAATATAATACAATAGGATGTTGAGATTTCATAATTGCAACTTCAATTACATGTGAGTAAATTAGATGACTGGTTGTGGATTTACAACAGATTAGTTCAAATCACCATATGGGAACTATTACACATATACTGCCTTATTCAGCAAGACATGCACTCTGAGCGAAACGTGTGCTTGTATAAAAACACACATAAATCAGCTCTGCGTACCTGTATGTAACAGGGAATGGATTTGAAGTTACGTGCACTGATGAATTAGGGTGTAGATCTGCTGTGCTCTACTACACAGGACATTGCAAGATACATTCAATACCGATGTGGATTATAAATTCACAGAGAAAAAAAAAATATATTGAATTAATGATAAAACAGTAATTAAAAAAAAAGTGTTTAAAAATAAAATTCCACATGAAATGCATATTCTTAACGTCTACTGAACACGAAATACTTTTTTACAGTTGCTTCTGTTTGCAAACACATGTTATAGCATGCATGCAAGACTGTCATCATTACTGTACAGACTAGGCCTGTAGCTGGAGCAAGAGATACGACAGAAAAACAAGCAACTTGCGATGCTCAAAGCTTGCTTCAGGCGTGGCTGAGTGCGCTGGAGTTTGGCACGTCCTTACTGTAAATTTACTATGCCAAATGTCCTTTCCCCGTCCCGTTCAATCCCTTAAATTGTAGGCTGTACTAAGTGTCTTTTGTGTGTAAAGACAGAGGGGCGATGGCTGCATTTAATGGCATATGGTCCAGTTCTGGAAATGTGCAGAGTGATTTTGCAAACGATATGCTCAAAATCAGCAAATATGTGTCTCGATGAATCATGTCCATACTGTATCTGACTGATCTCTGCCACCTATGCACTTTTTATTTTATTTTATTTTATTTTATTTGTGTTTTGTGAAAAGTATGGCTTTCTCTGCTTTGTATTGCTTTAACAAGTGTGTGTCAGATAATTGGATATTATATAATTTAAATTAATGTCTAACAACTTGATTGTCTTTGTCTGAAATTATGCATATAGCACGCTACGGTGTGGAGGAGCGTAATCAACGGCAACACGTGGCAGTCACTTTTACACACATTTACACAAACACACACACTTGTAATTAGCTCATATTAAAAATAGTTGCAACACATAGTTATTTGTACTGAAATGTAGCAGAGTTTATGGTGAAATATTATAATGTTATATACACGTTAGTGAGATCAAAGGTTCAGGTCACAGGAAACATGTCATGTTTGGTATCATTCTAATCCCCTATTTATCTGCAGACTTTCGGTTCATTCGCCAAAAGGATTGCACATTGCGTATGCTAGTTATGGATGATAGGGAATAAATGATTAGAATGATATTATCTATGTAATGTTAATAGACCAGTTTGAACCAGTTATTGGAGGAAAATTAGGTATGCATCTTCTGGAGAGCTAAGCCAACCCCTGGATGGCAACGTTTGAACTGGCCAATGACCTGCTTTATACTGGACCTTCCTGAAGCCTGAAACTATGGAAGCAAGCCACATCATCTGTATTGTTTTCACTGTATCACTGACTGTATATAAGTGGGGCTCTGGGACCAGTGTTCAGTCTACTTGACTACAGCCTTCAGACCTGAATGACTGTACACTGGATCCAGAGCGCCTGCTAAAAGTAACGGATGTACTTATTTTATTCTGACTTGTTATTCTGCTACTTTTGGCTATTAAATCACTTTGTGCTTTGGAACCACATAACGGCAATTGAACAATCGTTATTGGATAGTAACTAGACTTAACACAAATTTGACTGTTCCATTTGGTTTGACTAAATGTGTTGCAGTGCTTTGCTTGTTTCAAACTTAGAAAATTATTAAGTGAATTGCTAGGCAAAGTGTTTATTCTCCTCTCAGAGTGATAAAATATTTCTTTATAGATAATAACAATGATGCTGCTAATTATAATTTGATATAAAAACAAGGTGCACATAATAGTTATTATTATTAATAACAGTTATTAATATAGCACCTACATATTAAGCTGCGCATTACAGAGAATATTTAATTAGTCACATCAGTCACATTGTTAAGTGGCACTATTATTCACATTGACGTCTACATTGATATTACCATTAAAGTTAATGCTGTGTATCACCTGCTTAGTGGGCAAGCATACATCCCATCAACTATTAACATAGTTTATATGTGTTAATTAATCACATAAAGTGATTTCCACCTTCACATGACTTTAATTTATAGGCCTGTACACATCCTCCTGCAACTTTTATTAAATACATTGCTTTATCTTTCTGACATACTTTCCCCCGATGTCTGGTTATGTCAGGCAAAGCTGTTCATTGTTGTTGCACTGGAACAGGATACAAAACAGCTTTCTGGAAACCCTGGATACAATTATAATCAATGCAGAGTGTACAGAAGCACAATGGTTCCTGGACAACCCTGCCGGATGATAACATAAAGACATCTCTAAAATACACTAAAGAGAGCCTGGAGGAAAAATAAATGCATCTAGAAGAATTACACAAGGGCATAAACAAAGCAGTAAATTAAATTTATCCAAAAATATATATATAAATAAAAAAAAAAAACTTATTTTGGGTCAACATGGCACCTCTTAGTGATAGATAAATTCTTGGTATGGTAATGTCATTCATCCAGTTACAATAAAGCTTGTCCTTTGAATTCTTACTCAACTGCTATGTTTTGACCATTCTGTAACCTGCTAAGGAGACAGAAATATATATTATTTAACTGCGAAAGCCAATCTTATCTGTAAAGTATATTAAAAACAATAATAAATGTGGCAACATATTTCTAACTGAAATCATAAAAGCACATTCAATTATGTAACACACACTTTTACCAGTACATGCAGATGATTAATTGTAAGATCACTGGTAAATGCTAATTTCAATGATATAATTATTTTTTATTGGGTTTGGGACTGGTTACTATCTAACCTTATTACACAGTTTTAGTATGTGTATCTCGAATAGCTCACTTCTAAAGTAATGTTGCTCTACATGTTTCAGAATTTATTATAATAATAATCCTGCTTAATACATAGTTTTTGTGTGATAACTTTCAAAAGCGGTTGCCAAACATTGGTCTTACACTGCTGGGACTTGTGGGAATCATTTTATAGTATTGAGCAATACATGTGTCATTCTGTAGCTAGAGGACTTTTGACATTTATATATAAAAGAGCATACAATTGTATTCCATTCCACTCCAGTTTACAATATTCTTGCATTAGATTGATTTTAACTTTAAAAATAGTATATTTATGTATGAGTTTAATCAATATTATGAACCTAATTCAATTAGCATTGTATCTGAGGATTTGCTGCATAATCAAACTACCTTCTATTTTATTAAATCATTTTTGGGCTTCATTTCTGAGGTGCAAAATCCTCTGAGGGGTGCTGTGTACTTCTATTTAACCAAGTGCGCCAAGATTGATGGCAATGGCATATGGGTTTGCAGAATGAGATGGCAGTGTTTGTGGCAGATCAGAAGTTTAATCTGGCCAGCGGAAGGAGTTAAAGGGAGTAAGGGCGTTTCTTTCAAAGCGAGGCGTAGGTGTACCAGTATCTGTTAACATACAAGATTATTTTAATTAGATAAAAGGTGAGGATGCATTTTTAACCAGCTATAAGATATATGTGTATTCTTTTCCACTGTACAAATGGTCTATTTTAGGCCTGGTCTACCTGAGGCTCTCCAGGTGTTGTTAAACTACAATTCCCAGCATACCTTTCCAGTTATCGGCTGGCTATCTATTGGCAAAGCAACCACGGGACTTGTAATTTCACAACACCTGAAGAGCCACATTTTGGCAAGGCCAAATCTTTGTATATCCTGCCACTTTATTTTATTCATTACTATAATAAATCCAAATCCCATTATTTCTGTACTTGTCATTACCTATATAATTATTGAAATGCTCCAGACAATACATTGCTTGCTACTGACTACTGGTACAAAAATACAGTTTGTTTCTCTACATTTCATTAATGCCACTAACTACAAATACAAATACATTGCCATTTCAACCAGCAGAGCTGATGTGAAAGCTGGGGACCTTGGACAGTGGAGGTGGGTGTTCCAGGGTCCCCCCAGCATTGCCTAGAAGCGCGTGAGTTGGGAGTTCCTGTCTGGTGACAATCGCTACTGTCCCCTAAGAAAGAGTGGGGGAGCCCCATAAGGGGATGCACCCCAAAAGAGAAATGGGGATTGCTACATGCAGTTGTGTGGCTGCATATACAGAGGAAAGGAGTCCCTAATCCCAGAGAGGGGGAGAACCCATTATCACTAAAGAGAACCCCAAGAGAGGGAGGGAAACATTTTGCAGGGAAGAGACCCTAGTAGAGAGGGTTGTTGCAAAAGGCATGGTAGCTGAAGTGTCAGAACCCAAAAGAGAAATCCTCCCTGCAGAGGAGGGCTGAGCTGCAGTTGAGCTGTGCTGGAGGAGTAAGGAGCTGTATATATATTTTTATTTCTGCAACCATTATGATTATCGTGCTGGAGGAAGAGGAGTGTAAATAAAGAGTTCAGTTTGTGATAGAGATGGTCTGGCGCCCAAATTATTGGGACTTTTACTGCACTGCACCAAAAAGTAACATCACCTGTTTCCCACTACTTATAAAGAAACACCTGCATGTACAGGGACCCCCTGGTCATTTACACACATGCCCATCAGCTAACCAGGGCTTGAGAAGGAGGTGCACTGTGTAACATTTGCACCCCATGCTACACACAGTGACAAGGGGTTACAGGTCATTAAAGCAATTAACTATATGGGAGTATATGGAGCTTGGCCTGTACGGAGTAGCACATCTTGCTATCCCTTCTCCGGTATAATTTTCTATTTTGCGACTTATGTACAGTGTTTCACTCTATGACAACATAGCAATTGAACTAAGATGACATCCCTACTGCCGCGGACACCTAATTGAACACTCACCAGCGGCCAGCCCTTGATCTCCCTGACTAGTTGTTGTGTCTACTCCTTGGGGATTATACAAACTGCACAGTCCATGCTGTGACTTAAAGGCGATGGGAGTAAATTTCGAACTGCGACTGTCTGCTGAGAAAGTGAAGCAAATTCGGGAGCAACACCTTCTTAAAACATTAGTGAAAATCATCGCTGGTTCTACTCTGTGTTGTCTTCCTCCCACAGCTGTTGGACCCGAACACCATATGGGGACCTCTGCTGTGAGGTGACAAGTCTATCAACACTATCATTCAGGGACCTATAAAAACCTATTAACCCTGTGATATTACAATTATCTACCCACTAGGGCTTTGGCTTTTGACTGGTGAATTCTTCATGTTTGGGACCTGTCCTTCCTGAATTTAAACATTTAAACTGCCATCTTAACACCTAAGTTGATGCTTCTACTTTTAGTCCCTATGTGATTTCAATGAGAGAAGTTGCCAAATATCTCTCCTAAACAAAAGTCTATATACCTATACTGCGCTGTTTAATAAAGGTGGAAACAGTTCTGCAACCTACAGTCATGGTCAAAAGTTTTGAGAATGACACAAGTATTGGTTTTCACAAAGTTTGCTGATTCAGTGTTTTTAGACCTTTTTGTCAGATGTTGCTATGGTATACTGAAGTAAAATTGCAAGCAAGCATTTCATAAGTTTCAAAGGCTTTTACATTAAGTTTATGTAAAGAGTCAATATTTGCAGTGTTGACCCTTCTTTTTGAAGACCTCTGCAATTCGCCCTGGCATGCTGTTAATCAACTTCTGGGCGACATGCTGACTGAAGGCCGCTCATTCTTCCATAATCAATGCTTGGAGTTTGTCAGAATTTGTGGGTTTTTGTTGTATACCTGCCTCTTGAGGATTGACCACAAGTTCTCAATGGGATAAAGGTCTGAGGAGTTTCCTGGCCATGGACCCAAAATTTCGATGTTTTGATTCCCAAGCAACTAAGGTGTCACTTTTGCTTAATGGCAAGGTGCTCCATCATGCTGGAAAAGGCATTGTTAGTCACCAAACTGTTCTTGGATGGATGGGAGAAGTTGGTCTTGGAGGCTGTTTTGTTATCATTCTTTATTCGTGGCTGTGTTCTTAGGCAAAATTGTGAGTGAGCCCACTCCCTTGGCTGAGAAGCAACCGCACACATGAATGGTCTCAGAATGCTTTACTGTTGTCATGACACTGGACTGATGGTAGCGCTCACCTTTCCTTCTCCGGAGAAGGTGCCCCAAACAATCTGAAAGGGGAGAAAATGACTTTACCCCAGTTCTCAGCAGTCCAATCCCTCTACCTTTTGCAGAATATCAGTCTGTCCCTGATGTTTTTCCTGGAGAGAAGTGACTTCTTTGCTGGCCTTCTTGACACCAGTCCATCCTCCAAAATTCTTCGCCTCACTGAGCGTGCAAATGTACTAGAGATGGGCGGGCTCGATTCCTTGAGATCCGAATCCTACCGAATTTAGGGTATCCGAGTACCGAGCCCGGTACTCTCCCGCCCATTCTGTTTTGAAATCGAGGAAAAACGTCACCGTGACGTATTCATTTTTCTGAGCTCGGATCTCGCGAGATTTAAAAAGCATAAATACCAGCCTCCACAGCAATCCATTGCCATTTGACAGGGAAAGAGCAAGGTTAGGTCACACTAGCTATATCAGCGCAGGGACAGTGATTGATTGTATTAAACAGCATTGAAAGCTTAATACCAGATTGTTACAGCAGTAAGAGGAGAAGAGAGGAGTGTTTTTTGTTCAGTTTCTGGCACTCCAAGTTCTATTGGGGTGTCCCCCATTATTTTGCAGAAATTTATCTGGCTGTGAAAAAAGTACTATATTGCAGCACTTTAATAATAAATATATTTAGCACTTCCATTTGCTTTGGGGTGTCCCCCATTCTTTTGCTGAAATTTATCTGGCTGTGGAAAAAGTACTATATTGCAGCACTTTAATAATTAATATATTTAGCACTTCCATTTGCTTTTGGGGTGTCCCCCATTCTTTTGCTGAAATTTATCTGGCTGTGAAAAAAGTACTATTTTGCAGCAGTGTCAAAAACAATTTGTAGCACTACAAGTGCTTTGGGCTCAGAATGGATTCAAAGCAGTCCACATATGAGCAAAATGAGCAACCAGATTCTGTCACCAGTCCTGATGGTAGTGTTCCCAGTACGTCATCTGGGAAAGGCGATGTCAAACTACACCGTCTTTTGAAATCAGCCAAAAAAACACACACCAAAAAAAAATTTAACGTGTTGAAGCGAAAACGAAGTATAACTGAGGAAAAGTTAACTGCCGTTAAAAAAAAAATTGCCCATTCTACACACGCAGTGGCAAAGAGAGAATGAGGCTTTCGCCTTTCTCTATTAGTGGCAGATCCAAAAATGTTACCGAGCCTACAAGTGGTGCACAACTACTGTTACGCGTCAAAGCCGAGCTGCAAGATAACAGTAAGGCATTAGAGGATAATTTTTGCTCTGAATCAGAAATGACACCAATCCCTGTGGAGAGTCCATCCAACAGTGGGATGTCTAATCGTGAGCATTCTGTTAGTGTACCCATAAAGAAGGGTCCTTTAAGCAGTTCTGCTGATGTGTGCCTGAACAGCCCGAGTGTAGCCGGTGATACACCAAGTGAGGATGACACTTTGTCTTTAGAAGAGGATGTGGGGGAGATTTGGGTATCCGACGATGAGGATGCGGTTGATTGTGTAAGTCCTGCAGCAGTGTGGCACCAGTGGCAGCAGTTCTGGCACGTGAGGTTCTGGCACCAATATGCATTTTCCAAACACAAGCAGGGATGACGCAGGGGGCAGAGCACAACAGATTAACATCTGAGCTGGTTTGAAAGATTTTTTTTAAAAATGTGTGACCTTGACCATAACTCCAACCAATCCTACTATTAACATGCAAAGGATGGTGGAGGGCCTTTCAGGGATAAAACTGTATTTTTACTAATTTACACTCATAAGGTTTGGGTGTAATATACACCCAAAGACGAGTGCTCAATTGCTAAGAGTCATTGATGAAGAGGAAGACAAGCAGGCTTGTCTATAGAATTTACAAGACCAAGTAATTTGAATTCCAAAAGTGGTGCACAACTACTGTTACGTGTGAAAGCTGAGCTGCAAGAAAACACTAAGGCCAATCCCTGTGGAGAGTCCATCCAACAGTGGTATGTCTAATCGTGAGCATTCTGATAATGTACCCATAAAGAAGGGCCCTTTCAGCAGTTCTGCTGATGTGTGCCTGAACAGCCCGAGTGTAGCCGGTGATACACAAATTGAGGATGCCACTTTGGAATTAGAAGAGGATGAGGGGGAGATTTGTGTAGGCGACGAGGGCGCTAATGATGATGTAGATGATTAGGATGCAGACAGATACCAAACTGCCTTTGTCCATTTCTTTTAATATTCTTATTCTACAGTGTATGCAGGCTGCTTCTTTTATATTTTAATACAAGTGGATGGGGGGGGTCTGATGCAGACAGATACCAAACTACCTTGGTCCATTTATTTTTTATATTGTTCAGTCTATCCAGGCTGCTTTTTTTTTTATTCAACTACAAGTGGAGTGGGGGGGGGGGGGTGGCTATAGAGACAGAAACCAAACTGCCTTTGTCCATTTCTTTAGATATTTAACTATAAGTGTAGGGTGTAATATACACCCAAAGACGGTGGCTGCATTGCCAATATGCATAGATGGAGAGGAAGACAATCTGGTTTATGTGTAGAATTAATGAAGGCCTACCTACCAGGAATTAAACAGTTTTTTTGATCATTTATTAGCTTTAGAATTACATTACTTATCCCAGAAACAGGTGAAGCACTAAATTTGGTTATTTTAGGCCCAAAAACATTGATTTTCCAACAAAATAGCAAAACAATACCAAACAAAACCAAAACCAAAACACGCAATGGCGGTTTTGCAAAACCAAAACCAAAACACGACGGTAATCCAGATCCAAAACCGAATACAAAACCAAAACACGGGGGTCAGTGACCATCTCTAAAATATACTCACACCTGCCTGCTGCCATTCCTCTGCTCTGCACTGGTGGTGCCCTGATCTGGCAGCTGACTCAACTTTAGGAGACTGTTCTGGCCTTTTCTGGACGTTCTTGGGCACCCTTAGGCCTTCTTCACAACTATTGAACCTCTCTTCTTGAAGTTCTTGATGATCCGATAAATGGTTGATTTAGATGAAATCTTACTAGAAATATCCTTGCCTGTGAAGCCCTTTTTGTGCAAAGCAATGATGACTGCATGTATTTCCTTGCAGATAACCATGGTTAACAGAGGAAGAACAATGATTCCAAGCACCACCCTCCTTTTAAAGATTGCAGTCTGTTATTCTAACTCAATCAGCATGACAGAGTGATCTCCAGCCTTGTCCTCATCAACACTCTCACCTGTGTTAAGGAGAGATCACTGACCTGATGTCAGCAGGTCCTTTTGTGGCAGGGTTGAAATGCAGTAAATGTTGTTTTTGGGATAAAGTTCATTGTCATGGCAAAGAGTGACTCATCTGATCACTCATCATGACATTCTGGAGTAAATGCAAACTGGTATCATAAAAACTGAGGCAGCAAACTTTGTGAAAAACAATATTTGTGTCATTCTCAAAACTTTTGGTCATGACTGTAAACTTGCAGGTTTGTTTATAGCAAAGTGAGGCAAAACAATGGTTACAACTGGGAGGGTAAGGTAATGAATTTTACATTCAACTTAAATTCTGTAAGTACAGCAAATCTCCCTGCTCCACATAAGACGTTTTGTTACTTTGTATTTGCTTGTGACTGTTAAGTTTGCAGATATAACTGGAGTGATCAAGTCCAGAAAGGAAAAGTCGTTTCGGCACTATGAGGCTGAGGCAGAATGAGTACTGCTCTAGTTGGTGTAGCGAATCTTGTACAAAATTGTTCTACGCTTCACCAAGAAAGTGGGCGCATGCATAATTGAGCCTATGTAGATTTGCGTGATTCTGGCACTTAACGCCCACTTTTGTGCAATTGCGAACAAATGCACGCCTGTCCAAGTCATATTATTTTATGGGTGGTCAAGAGCAGGTGCAAATAGAGGATGATGATAATGGTCCCCAGCAATAGTACCGATAAGTGGATAAGTGGAGAGGAATTAAACAGCATTAGGCATAGTGGAAGGGGCACTGAGGTGGCTGTGTATGATCACTGGAAAAGGGGGAGTTGGGTAGCCAGTTAAAGATTTAGGCTAAGTGGAGAAGCAAGTCTGGTTAGAAGCTGGGAATGCAAGCAACATCATAAGTAAAACCAACAAGTCATAATAAGACTGCAGCTGCTAGAATTAAGGTCGAGAAACAGATCAGTAGGGATTGTTCCGATATACATGGACTGCGGGTTGGAGATAGAGTGGATACCATAACGTTGTATGCTTATGAAACGTTATTTCTATATGACATGCAACGCTTCTTACCAGCTCTCTTGCCTGTAGTAACTGTATTTGGGTCATTCTCAGAACTTTTAACTGGGCCAAATCAAATATATCTCCAATTCAGGGACCGTGTCTGACTACTCCTGTTTCACATCTCCCCCTGCAGTGGACCAACAAATTTAAGTACTTAAGTATCTGGATCTTGAAAGATATGTCCCGATATTTTGAATATAATATTCAGCCTCAAATTAAATATAAGAAAAATAGGATGTAGGCTTGGAAGAAGTTGCTGCTCACGCTCACAAAGCATATCAATCTCATTAAAATGATTCTACAGCCAAAATATTTCTATGTCCTGCAGCAATCATCTGTTTATGTCCCTAAAGCTGCTTTTCAGAAGATAGATCATTATATAGTGTCCTTGGTTATGGGTGGACAAGAGGCATCTAGAGACTACAGTAGAGCCCTTGAGAGTGCTTCTTGAGTCAACAAATCAGCAAGATTTAGGCAAATCCATTTTTTTTTCTTGCATAGGGTTTACGTTACTCCTGTTCATCTCTCCAAATTTTGTGTAAACAGAGTAGTAACCTGCTCTAAATGTAGGAGCCAGTGGGGCACCTTCTGGCATATGCTGTGGGATTGCTCTCATGTAGCTACGTTCTAGGGAGAAGTTATGGACTCTATAATGAAACTGGAAATTGGAAATTCCATCTATGAAACCTAAACCAAATATACAAAAAAAATGTATATATTTGGTTTAGATCTAACTAAAAAGATACATAAACTAATTTGACAGCTTTTGTTCACTCTCTTTATGTTGGCTAAAGTTATTATTGTCAGACAATGCATTGCACCACAATACCCGTTCATTGGAGATTGGATTGATCTGGTCAATAATATAGTTGGTCATGAAAGATACATGTATATGAGTGGTAACAAATTAGACAAACATGTGCAAATCTGGTATCATTTGTGGAAATCACCATTTGTTATTGAAAAAAGAGAGTTGGACTGTTCCTGATGGAATGTGCTTTCTGGGGAGGCACCTAGTCATTCGAAACACCATATGTACATATATCCTGCATTTTATAGCTTTTATATACTCTATTGTCCGTGAAAAACAAACTGTACAATTTATTTTATGTACAATACTAAACTTAGTAACACCCAATAATTGTGTGACTATTGTTACCGTTTCTTAAAAATCAAATCAAACTTGTTTGATTTAAAAAACAATATGGGTGTAGATAAACAAGGGGAATCCATTGTGATATTAATAGGAGTATTTGTTAAAACACATTGACTAACGAAAAACACATTTCTTAGTGTACTTATCACTTGACAGTCTGTCCAAAATCGCAATAAAGCTGATTTTGATTGTGAAGTCACAGTGGTTTGGAAGCTATTAATTAAATGTAGGGATGAGTTTAATGTAAATGTCATTAATTTACTGTCAGGGCTGGCTAGGGGGAAATAGGTCTACTTATTGAACGTGAATGCTATTAATTTAATGATTGGGCTAGTTGCAGGGAGGAGGCCTGGTTATTAAATGTGGGTGCTTTATGTTTAATAGTGAGGCTGGTTAGGAGGAGGCCTAGAGTGCTCACTCATTGCTAGGCTTTCATATTTCATGTACCCAAGCTTTTTCGAGACAGTAGCCCAACATTCCAGGACCAGACAACCAGCTACTGAGCTAATGACAAGTATCTACTGAAACATAAGCCGCAACAGGTAGTGAAAGCTGCGAGAACATGTAAGAGAGAGCATGGCAGTCTACCAACTATCCTGATTCTGGTCGGTCCTGATTTTGGATGACTATACCACTCAGTCCGGACTTTGTCCCAACTGCAGGGATAGTCTGGAGGTATGTAAGGCTTCACTGCTCGTCAAGGGGGTGCTACATGCACTACTGAGCAGGAGGGTCAAGCAGAATCAGGACTGGCCCACTATTGCCTGTATATTTGAAGGGGCTGGAGTAGCATAGCACTGTCTAATATGATAGCAACGCACCTTACATGCTGGTTAGATGCTGGTGATGCCCACTCTAGTGGCATAAATTAGAGGTCCCCCTCTTGAGATCCTTTGTTTACCCCTGGCATTCCCCATTAACTGTAATATGTCAACATGAGATTGATTGAGCACTAGTAATATTAGCACTCCAGGTGGAAAAGTGCCCATCTAACAGCAACCTTACTTTAAAAGTCTCAGTGACTCTCAGTTATACAAATCAGGCAGTTACATACATCAGTCAGTTACATATATCAGGCAGTTACATACATCAGGCATTTACATACATCAGTCAGTTATACACATCAGTCAGTTACATACATCAGGCAGTTATACACATCAGTCAGTTACATACATCAGCCAGCTACATACATCAAGCAGTTACATACATCAGGCAGTTACAAACATCAGGCAGTTACATACATCAGTCAGTTATACACATCAGTCAGTTACATACATCAGTCAGCTACGTACATACACCAAGCAGTTACATACATCAGGCAGTTATACACATCAGTCAGTTACATACATCAGCCAGCTACATACATCAAGCAGTTACATACATCAGGCAGTTACAAACATCAGGCAGTTACATACATCAGTCAGTTATACACATCAGTCAGTTACATACATCAGGCAGTTACATACATCAGTCAGTTACATACATCAGGCAGTTATACACATCAGTCAGTTACATACATCAGTCAGCTACGTACATACACCAAGCAGTTACATACATCAGGCAGTTATACACATCAGTCAGTTACATACATCAGCCAGCTACATACATCAAGCAGTTACATACATCAGGCAGTTACATACATCAGGCAGTTACATACATCAGGCAGTTATACACATCAGTCAGTTACATACATCAGGCAGTTATACACATCAGTCAGTTACATACATCAGTCAGCTACATACACCAAGCAGTTACATACATCAGGCAGTTATACACATCAGACAGTTACATACATAAGTCAGTTATACACATCAGGCAGTTACATACATCAGGCAGTTACATACATCAGGCAGTTATACACATCAGGCATTTACATACATCAGGCAATTATACACATCAGTCACTTACACACATCAGTCACTTACACATATCAGTCAGTTATACACATCTGTGGGTAGCACGGTAACTTAGTGGTTAGCACTTCTGTCTCACAGCACTGGGGTCAAGAGTTCGATTCCCGACAATGGCTTTATCTGTGTGGAGTTTGTATGTTCTTCCTGTGTTTTCGTGGGTTTCCTCCGGTGTGCTCCAGCTTCCTCCCACACTCCAAAAACATACTGATAGGTTAATGGGCTGCTTTTAATTTTCCTTTAGTCTCTCTTGGTCTGTGTGTGTGTGTCTGTGTGTGTTAGGGGATAACAAAAGCAGCATAGGGAGCTGAAAATAAAATATGGACCTATGGTTGCACATTTCTAGCTTATGCCTGATCTTAAAGAGAATGACGGGAGAAAATTGGAATTGTTCCTTTGCTTCATAAAAAGAGAGAGCAAACACTCCTAAATAGACTTGTGCATTTTCTAAAAGTGTTTAAAAAACAAATCAACGAGTAGATCTGCCAATCATAACAGAAACAGAGAATGTTCATTGTGGTGGGTCAAAAGCAAGAGTCACATGATGTCTAAGCCTGTTTTATGCTATCATGGGAGATTACTGTCAACAGCAGGTTGATTCATACTAGCATTGGTATATCTTATAGATAGCTAGCAGATTATAAAACTAGGTCACCTGGTCAGACCATCAGTTCAGTGAGTAGCTATATTAAGTCTCAAAACAATCAGATGCATTCTGTCACAGAAATGAGAAAACATCCTGATCTCTGGGGAAATTGGACAGAATGGAAAGAAAAGAGATTCATTAGAGGAGTTATTGGATTATCCTGCTCTAAGGCTAGAGATGCATATTTGCTTATCTGTTCTTTAAAGATTAGCTGCTTCTTATGTTCCAGTTTTTCAACACATAAATCTTAACTCTGGATTAGTTACTTATTGTCTTAGTTGGAGGAAAATAGTAAAAATCACTTCTGACATAAATCATACTAATTTACTGCAAGTATTTACTGTTTTAAATTAGATCTGGCATGAACCGTGACTCCCTAATGCCAATGCTTAAACACAACGAATTTCTAAATTGGATCTGACAGAAACCATGACTATTAAGTATTAGTATTTATAATGATGCCATTGAGGCCTGAAAACACAAATACAAATGAATATTTTAAGCATGGCTTAGCAACATCAATTCTTGTTATGTTCCCTTCTTGTTCATCCATGCAAATGGTGAGCAATGTACTAAAAACCTTGGCATTCCGGTGTAAAAGTCCCTAGGGAGTGCATGCACAACTTACATGTCTATGGATATTTTCACACTGCTTCCCTGCATACATGATTTGCTGTAGGAATCTGATGCAGAGGACAAAACACTATTTGTGCGGCATAAGCTGGTAAAAGCATTTAGAGATGTGAGGAATACAAAGACATTTCTGCACATAGTCACATAGCACTAGGGTTTTTAGCAATCGTATATATGTGATCGCATCATCCAGAATTTAATTCACGAATGCAACAGATGTAATTGGGTCCTGGGTCCCTGGCCAAGGGCTATTTTTAATAAAAATGTGTAATGTTTACACTAATACAACTTGTATTTTAGAACCTAAAAAAAATTGTACTTATAAGAGGCTCCTTGGTTTAAAGATTGCAAACTTCATCATTATCATCATTTATTTATATAGCGCCAGCAAATTCTATAGCGCTTTACAAACACAGTAATAAAACGATACAGGGTAAAACAGACAGAGAGGTAAGAAGGCCCTGCTTGTAAGCTTACAATATATGAGACAATGGGAGTATGATACATGAGGTTAAGTGCTACATATTGCATCTTGGTTAAGCCAGAGTGCTTAGTGGGCTGCATGATCCAGTCACAAAGCAATGTTGGACAGAGGTCAGAGGGTTGTTGTCAAATGTGAATTATGTAAAGGGTGGTAATAGGATAATCTAGTGAGGTCAAAATGGTGATTAAGGAATTTTACAAGTTTGCCTGTAGAGGTGGGTTTTTAGAGAATGCCTGAAGATTTGAAGAATAGAGGAAAGTCTTATTCTGGGAGTGAAGGAATTCCACAAAGTGGGTTCAACCCGAAAAAAGTCCTGTAACTGGGAATTGGAGTATGTATAGAGAGTGGATGAGAGATGCAGAAATTGTGCAAAACGGAGGTGTCGAATTGGAATATATTTTGAGACAAGTGAGGAGATTGAAGTTGATGCAATTTTGTTGATTTTCTTGTATGTTAGTAGAAGAAAATTATATTGAATTTGTTGAAAAATGGAAAACCAATGTAGAGACTGAAAGAGTGGCTCAGCAGAGGAAGAATGATTTGCAACGAAAATCAATCCGGCCGATCTGCATGCAAACTAGTTCCGAGAAGTAAGAGTCTGATTTGGGGAAAAACATTAAGGAGCGAATTGCAATAGTCAATGCAGGAGATGATGAGTACATGAATTAAAATGTTGCAGTGTCTCCTGTGAGATATCAACATATTCTGGAAATGTTTTTTAGATGTATGCAACATGATATAAATATAGAGTTGATGTGGAAATCAAAGGATAGATGTGAGTCAAGGATTACATCTAGGCAGCGAGCTTGCTGGGTGGGATTTATGGTTATGTTGTCAACAGAAATAGAAATGTCAGACAGGAAGCCTCTGTTGATGGGTGGGAATATTATTACCTCTGTTTTTGAAAGATTGAGTTTGAGTTGGCGAGATGAAATGGTAGAAAGGTAGTAAGTAACGCTGGAAAACACAGATAATGAGGGATCAGGAGAGGATAGATACATTTTTGCATCATCTAAAGGAGCTTTTTTAGTGATGTAGAGTAGCAGAGGACCTAGAACTGAGCCTTGTGGTACTTCAACTGATAAAGGAAGTAGAGCAGAGGTGGATCCAGAGAAATTAACACTGAAACAGCGACTGGATAGGTAGGATGAGAACCAGGATAGGAAAGTGTCTTGAAGGCCTAGGTATTGTAGTGTTTGTATGAGGACAGACTGGTCAACAGTTTCAAATGCAGCAGAGAGATCTAGCAGAATTAGAAGAGAGTAATGACCTTTAGTATTAGCAGTGATGTAACCACTGAAATCCTGTGAGAGTCTTACCTGTCCGCATTCCTGTTTCCGATCTCAGCCGCGGCTCTGTCCTTCCCGGTGGGTGGCGCTGCTGTGGTCATGTGACTCAGGGACGGGGAATTTGAATTCCCTTCTTCTATATCTAGTGCGTTCTGACACACTGCCTGTGTCAGAGCAACAAGTTACCACTTGGCGTCTGGCTCTCCCTGTGTATCCTGTACTGCTTTCTGGTGTTTACCTGTGTGTGAACTTTGACTTGTTAGACCACTGCTTCTGGATCCTCCACTGCCTGTGTTCCTGTATATCTGACCCGGCTATCCTTTTTGACTACGCTGCTGCTTGTGTTCCTGTATATCCTACCAGCTACTCTCCTGAGTGTGGTGTATCTTCAGTGTATTCGACCTGGTGCTCCACTGTATGTGGCTTGGAGTGAGCTGAGCTACTTCAGCTAACCAATCCGGCCATTCTGTGTTATATTACTCTACAGAATTTACTCTCCGTATTCCTGCTGGATCTCTTCCGTCTATCACCTATCATGTCAGTGGGCTAACTAAAGGTCTGTAACCTGCGAACCTCTGGCAGCCTTGGTGAAGACCAGCCGGGTTCGTTAGACTTCGCACACTGACTGACAGGAATCTCCCATGTGACGTGACACAACCTTAGTCAACGTACTCTCTGTGGAGTGTTGAGAATGAAAACCTGACTGAAAAGGATCCAAAAGGTTGTTTGCAGAAAGAAAGTGTGAGAGGCGAGTATAGGCAACTCTCTTGAGAAGCTTGGAGAGGCATGGGAGCTGAGAGATGGGACGTTAATTTGAGAGTTTGGATCAGAATTATTTTTTTCAGAATAGGAGTAATCACTGTGTCCTTGAATAATAATGGAAAGTTATCAGTAGAGAGAGAGATTACAGATTTTACTTAGAGGTAGAATGAGCACAGGAGGACAGGAGGTAGAGTAGGAAGATAAGAAGAGAGTAGATATTTCATATTAATTTGTGGGACAAAATGAAGAGTGGGTGTCAGAGGGTGCTGAAAGCTGATTGCTTGTCGAGGAAGATGATACCATTTCAGGTCTGATCTTATCAAGTAAGAACCAAAATCCCAGGCATTGATTGTAGTCTGAAAATTTGGGGTAGGAAAGTTGAGATGAGATTTAAATGTATTAAAAAGCTTTGCTGGAGTCACTTAGTCAAGGGCTGTTGCTAGGGTTTGGTAAAAATGAAGTACTGCCATATCAGGTGAGGAGAATGTAGAAATAGTGGAGAGTATATATTTTTTTAAGTGAAATGCTTGACCAAGGTCATAAGATATCCTTGGTCAGAGAAAAGTCCTAACAGAGCTTTTCACCTCATAAAATTCTAAGTCTGGAAGAAACCTTAACACTGTGTTTCACAGTGATTTGGGAGCTCACAGAAGTGAGCTTTGCTATTGACCATTTTTTTCTAGATGACTGGCCAGCCTGTTGGCTGAGTTGAGTCATTGTGATATCGTCCTACTTTATTTTTAAGTATGCAGTGACGTTAGCAGGAGAAGTGGGGTAGACAGCAATGGAGCAGAATGTAAAATATTACTACCACTACGGCACTTCCCAGATCCTACACTGTAGAGGTGCGTACTCTCTGGTTCATGAGTGGAGGGGCAATCGACCATATAATATATGGTGGCATATCTAACTAAAGTATATGAGCATACTGGTAATAAGGGGCTTATAGGCTATCTAGATACATGTGAAGCTATGTCGGCATGTTGACTATGTAGGCATTTTGGATATGTGGAAAAAGTAAAACGTTATACTACCGCATCAGATTCTTCTAAATTCAAATGTGGGTAATAATCTTGTTGACTCCAGCAGGAGGGCATGGACATTGAGTGATTTTGGTAGCATGAGTAGGCAAGATTCATATTTAATGAGCCATGAGCATTAAGGCGTCATGGTAATCGGACACTTTTCAAGTCTGGATAAATGTAGAGCAATGGATGAGGTTAGCACTGTGTTATAGGATCCTGGAGCTCCTTCATACACTGGATGAAGAGTTTTATGTGGCTGTATCTGAAATTTAATGGACATAATCTAACCATTTGACATAAAAACATTTGCCGCTCTTTCTTAAGTCATATAAGCTTTAACAAAATACATTGTATTGCTTTTTAAAAATAAACATCAAAATCATGCAGAGCGTAATAAGTAATTAATTTCAGTAAAGATAATAGAAAGAATTTGGTATTTCTCTTGAAGATTCAGGTCAGAATGAGCACCTTAATCGTACCCTGTTATATCCTTTTCTTTAACAGTTCTCGTTTTGAAAGCTACAACTGACAACTGATTTGCTCAGTTAATCATTGAAGGACATTAACTGTAGAAGAATCCTGCTAGCAATCATTTGAGCCCTGTAGTTTGTAGCATTAAGTTATCGATGAAACACTGATATTTGAAAAAATATATATATTTTGCACAAGCCTTCAAAATCCATCCGCAATTCTACTTACACAGACACAAAATATTGTATTTCCCTTGCAGTCACTATCAGATTTTTTTTGCATTTTTACTGATGAAATAACTCGACACTAAGATGACCAGGTCTAGAAAAAAACTATTTTGTAGGCTTGTTATTGTTACGTTTTGTTGTAGGCTGTTGGATGTAATGGCGAACTTAAAATTATTACAAAAGCAGATAAAATAATCTGTCATACCAACCACACTTCCAAACTAAAGGCCAATGATGGAACATCTTGTACCCAGTTACAGCCTGATATCAGTTTCCCTGGGTTTCACAGTAAGCTCATGTACTAAATCAATTTACTTCAGCTCAATGAACGTGTTGTTGCAGCTTTCCAGTGTGTTCATAGGTCAAAGGTTGTTGGATTGTGTCAATTTGTGATCATGAGAAGTAGAAAATGAGTTACAGTACATCTCTATTACAATTGGAACAATGAGAGCTGAGAAAGCATTGTGTTTCGGATGAATGAATACAGGGGTTGAATGCACAAAATAATGAGACTGACAAACTGGAGCTAATTTAATTGTGCCAGTTTGAGGATTTGTAATTTTGGATACTGTTATGCCATACAGATAAAAAGAGTGATCTGTTAAAAGATTAACTTGCTAGCGTCCCTTTGAACCTGATATTCTAAAACCCTTTATATTTTTCATGACTCGCCTAGATGAATATCCCATCTGGAAAAAGGACTTCAAATGTAAGGTTCATGTAATGTTGCCTCTAATGGTCAATGAGAACAAGACTCACAGAGCAAGAGAGACTTGGGGGTATATTTACTAAACTGTAGGTTTGACAAAGCAGAGATATTACCTAGCAACCAATCAGATTCTAGGTGTCATTTTGTAGAATGTACTAAATAAATGATAACTAGAATCTTTTTCAAACCCACAGATTAGTAAATATACCACTTGGTGCATAAATCCCACCACAATGTCAGGCCTTCTAATTGAAAATGCTCCATTTGTTTCCTATTTCAGCCTTGTTTATATTACATTACTTATACCATACTTCCTTATCCTTGGAACTTAAAAAGATGACATGAAAGGTACTTCCAGTAAGTTTCAGTTACTAGCTCCTGTTGGTTACAAGTCACATTAATTAAAAAAATGTCTTCTTATATTTGCAGTTTACACCCCAGCCAGACCATTTGAGTATCTTGTTATATAAAGTGCAATCTCATATTTATGGTAAGGCATATCACTGCACTAACCCACAACATTCTAGATCCTCTGTGACTGGCCCTGGTTTAATCATCATCCTATGGAAAATATACTTATTTTTTAAACCACACCTCAATGTGCAATTCTGTTGATATATTCTGTTTATATAGGCAAAAAGTTCACAAATAAATTTTTGCAACCTCACCACGGCAGTTACATATTTTCATTGTGCTGCTATATGTAAATGAGCCCGTCCGTTTCTCAAGATGTGGTTTGTAAATTATTGATTGGGCTGGAGCAACATAAGAGGTTTGGCTACCTCTTGCAGATGCAGCCATATCCTGGTAAATTAAAGCAAACAGAAAATATTAAATGCTTTTTGGGATAATCTTACTTGCACATGTTGGGCTTCCTGTAGAGGTGGATGCATTTGTGCCCCATTTGTATGAAGGGAAAGATGCATAGATAATAAAATGTATTTATATGCACATGTTCAGTCAGACAAAAATCACCACCATTTGCACCTAATTTATGTCACGAATAACAAGCATATATTCTTACGTTCTACGGCAGTGTAGAGAAAGTGTAGAGATGTAGCTTGACTGTATTAGGTATCTAATAATATAATGAAGTGTCATATACACAATAGAGAATATTGTTTGACAGTTAAGGTCACAATTTCATGTTTTTAAATACAAGCACAAATACAAAAGTGAATGCAATAAAATACATTTTATAATGCATACAATACATCTGTAGATTTTCTCTTTAAAAATTAAATGGGAATCTAATTTCCTGACACAGTCCAAATGTAAATATCAATTAAATACTGTAAATAGACAGGTGCAAGTTCATATACTAAATACAAGTCAGATAGGTCTGCCTGTGCAATGGGGTAGTTTTATCTGGCAATAATTGTGTTTAAAGTAAATAGCTTAATTCAGGGTTTGTGTTAAGAAACAGGAGCTCTCTTGTTTTTTTGAGCTATCATCTGTGCAATTACTGCTACTACTATGTGTATGAACATTCCTGCAGTTCACTGATTTCGTTGGTCACTAGACAAATAGTTACAAGCTTCATTCAGCTCTCAGTCTGGCAGCCTCAGATGTGCAATCAACTACCACACTCATGCAGCTAATCATCATCCAGTTCTGATTGGTGCTGCTGAATTTATAAACCTCTACCTGGCAGCATACCAATTCTGGTGATAGTTTCTGCTTGATCTAGTGTGCCTTGTATCTTGACCTGTTCTAGTATCAGTTTTTGATTCAGAATGTTTGTAGGAATTGCTGTCTTCACAACTTCTGCCTCTCAGCTTTGTTAAATGGATTTGCTCTCATATCTTTACCTGTCCTGACCCCTGGCTTGTTTAAAGGATTCTGCTGTCTTCTCTCCTGATCTCTGTCTGAGTTCTGCCAAATACATTCTGGTTGCTACTGTGAGCTGTCCACTGAATCAGACAAGTGCTACACTACTCTGCATTAACCCTTGCCTATCTGGCTCAGAGTTCTGCTATATACAGTCTGGTCGCTCACTACCTGCTGCCATGTGCTGTCCACTTCATCAGAAAAGTTCCAGACTACTCCACATTAACCCTTGAATGTCTGGCTCAGAGTTCTGCTAATATATCCTGGTTGCTCATTACCTCCTACTATGTTCTGTCCTCTCCACTGGGAGCAACTGAGTACTGTGAAATGTAACAAGTTCCTCAGAATGGGGGCTGCTAAAGGTGAATTTCTTGCACAGTGGTTCTAGCAGTTGATGACCTCATGCCACTCTACCCTTAACAGTTTAACATTTTACATTATTGTGGCTAGATCACTTATAAATAACTTATTGTAATAATATATTTAAATAATTAGCATAGTGTGCCAATTTATATAATTATTAATGTACTGATTCTTGATCTCTGTATTAGAAATGTGCTTATTTTTTATATTGTGTATACTTTGGTATAGGAAATGTACTTATTGTGTATTCTGCAACTGTCTGAAGAAAGGACCCCATGTTAATCTCATGTTAATTAGACATTTTGATGTGTGAGTGTCCAACACATTCTATAACCTGAAGCCACAGGAAGTTTCAATTAGACTTGTTGTTAGGTTTCCTCTGTCTCTAAAATAGGATGCAGGAAATCACAGCAAGTTTTAGGAACTCACAGATTGTAGCACAAATTGTGTTAGATGCAAAATTAGATTACATCCTGAGATCTGATGGAATATTTCAGACGTGACAGAGCCACATAGAATCAGGGGGTGGCATTACCCCCTGCTGACACGTGTGTCACAATGTGTATAAAAAGAGCACTGGTTTGTACTGAAATGTAACATTATTGTTCCATCTGACCTTCTGATTACTGATACCTTAAACCAGTGTGAACTGCCCCTATTAGGACACTTGAGCTAATAAACATCATTTGCTTCAAAATCCTGCTTTGACAACTTCTTCCCTGTTGTAATTCCGGTGACCTGCAGATTAGACACAAATCTAATCCATTCCCAGCTGTTCTGGGGTTTGGACCCAGCTTTCCAGTACCAATGCTTTGCCTGCTATCTGCAGCTCTGGCCAGTGTGATAGGTCAGGGGTACCATCCACAGCAACCCTGATCTGAAGGCAACAGGTCAGTGGTACCAGCCCAGGTGTACCAGCAAGGAGGTACACTAGCAGTGACAGGTACCCAGAAGGACCTGTTTCTGGATGCAGTTAAGGAGTCCAGTGGTGGCAGCAGCTTAAGCCCCTCCTACTGTGATTACAGGGCTCATTTGGGATAACGAAAAGGGAACGGTGGCAAGGCAAGCCTAACCGGTCCTCAGCAACATAACAGACAGCGGGACATAGGCAGTCCCTCCTGTCACAATTCTAATACAATTTTTGGTTATTTTCAAAACAGAACCACAATTTTTTAGAAGCCAGCCAAACGGCAACAATGCTGCAAGAACAAGCAAGAGAGAGCAACAGGTAGTCAATGCTACAAGAATAGGTAAGCATGAACGGCACAGTTTGTCTAAATTTGAATGCAAAAGAATTCTCCTGATTATTCATATTGTATGCAATTGGAGAATAGTTTATGGCTACGAACAGTCTGCTGTAGCACATCATTTTTCTTTTCCATTTATCTTGATCAGCTATAGAGAGATCTGTCACAAGATAATACAGAGATCTGTCACAAGCTAACACAGAGTCTCTACTTATTTCATAGACATGGTGCATTTATCTTTGAAATAAGCTGTGCTTCATCTGTTTAAAGTCTGTGCATTACTAAATGAAATAATATAGGTAACAGTGGAGTGTTTATAGTTTAACTGTGTCTATTAATTGTAAAAGTTATTGTGGCAAGGAGGCCTATTTGCCACACCTCTCCTGTTTGGGGATAAGTAGAGTCTGTCGTAGAAGAACGCAGACAGGGTTAATTCTTTGCACAGTACAACTTCTAGGCTGAACATACACAAGTGGTCTTATGAGGCAATTAGATCAATAGGAAGGATTTATAGTATTTAAACCTGTATTGTGCATTTCTGCAGGTCGACCAATGCCAAATAGTCATTGGGGACTAGACAGAAGGATTGTGTCTAATCAGAGTTAGGTAACTTGGTGTCATTCTGACAAAAGTTTGCTGTGTTATTGTGATGTAAACAATGAAAGCACCGTTTATTTCACAAAAGAAGTTGTTGGTGTTTGTCCTCTGACGGGTGTCAGTATCTCAGTATCAGAAAGTAAAAATAGTAGCATACAGGGGAAAAGGTTTCCAGGGTCTGAAAAGGGTACTCATAACCAGGGTTGTAACTAAATATTTGTAGAACCCATAGCAAAGATTTGGTAATGGCTTCCATGTCCCACCCAAAAATCTCACATACTTATGGGGCTTTAACAGGGAAGACAAATCCCCCCTCAGCCTTAGGACTCATAGCAGCATTAACCTCTGCACCCATGGTAGTTACACCCTTACCCCATTTAGAATATAAATGATGTTTGAATACTGTTTCAGTTGGCAAATATGCAATTAAATATGCAAATAAATTTCCCTGACTCTTAGTAAATTTACTGACTGCTGACAACTATGCTCATTTTGCTCCAAATTTACATGTTTAAAAAGCTCAAACTTCTTGATAGAAAGTTTTACAAAGTTGTGTTTATTAATAGCAGAGCTCGCATAAACAAGTAAATAACGATGAGCGGGCTCGGATTATCGCAATCCGAGCCCACCTGAACAGTGCGGATCCGAGGGCGATCCGAGCACTGTTCGGGTATTTCCGGCGGGGAGAAACAGTGAAAACGAGGCTCTGACTCCAAATCCCGTCGTCGGATCTCGCGATACTTGGATTCTATAAATTCCCCGCTTGCCGCCGCCATCTTAAGTCGGGCATTGATCAGGGAAGCGGGAGGTTGGGTTTTTAGACTTAATCTGTTTTGGAGATAAGGAAAGGCGGCCTATTGATGTTGTAGAAAGGGGAAAAACAGTATTATCACTGAATGAGGTTACACAAACTAAAAACAAAGCGTGCAACAGGAGTTGCTGGAGTTTGATCCTGATAAAAGGGTATAAAAGATCCTGATATTTCTACCATATATAAAACACTTAACACCTTCATGACTGGAGGCTATCATTTACTTGCATATTGGAGTAAATTTATTTTCTCTTATGGGCATTAGATGTAGAACATGTAGACAAATAATTGGCACAAATATAATCTTCCTTTATTTTTTCCCTTGATATGTTCGTTTGGGTTATCCCATGTATCTCTCAGGATGTCTCTACCATGGATGAGAATTTTTAGTGGTGCTGTGTCCTGTGCTCTGTCCTGCTAAGTCCATTGTTATAAAAAAATTATAAAAAAATTATAAAAAAAAATTATAAATAAATTATAAAAAAAAGTGTAAAAAAAATTCTACTGCAATATCTAACTACGTTCACTGTTCCTGCAGTAAAAAGGAATTTCTACTGCAATATCTAACTACATTCACTGTTCCTGCAGTAAAAAGGAATTTCTACTGCAATATCTAACTACGTTCACTGTTCCTGCAGTATAAAAAAAATACTACTGCAATATCTAACTATGTTCACTGTTCCTACAGTAAAAAGGAATTTCTACTGCAATATCTAACTACGTTCACTGTTCCTGCAGTATAAAAAAAATACTACTGCAATATCTAACTACGTTCACTGTTCCTGCAGTAAAAAGGAATTTCTACTGCAATATCTAACTACGTTCACTGTTCCTGCAGTAAAAAGGAATTTCTAGTAATATCTGCACATCAGAATATCTGAACATCAGAGAAATGTCAAATAAGGCTTTGGCAAACACAATGTCTCTGACCATTTCTCAAAACACCATTCAAAAGACCCATCACTCTTGCAATTCATGGGCATTAAGAAGGTCAACAAACCCTGGAGAGGGGGGGACTTTATTAAATGCATTTCTAAAGAGGAATCAAAGTACATATATAAGATGAAAACCCTGGTGCCAGAAGGGCTTAACATCGATTTTGAATTAAGACATTTTCTCTGAGAGATATTTGCCAACAAAATGCAACCAATTTCTTCCTACCCCCCTTTTTTACAGGATCTGTTTATTATTACTGCATTGTCTCACCATTGATACAGTTTATAGGACTGAGTATGGAAGGTTTTGGTCTATATACTTATGACTCATGCCCGATAGCGGTTTGTTTAAGCTTGTCAGAGCGAGCCCACATTCATGGCTTTATTGCTCCCAAAGAGACCAGCTTATTTTGAACTACTACACAGCGCTCTATCCCTTTATTTACTATGAATGTTTTTTTAGTAAAAAAAGGGGGCATCACTAGCCCTATATATAGTTAGTACAAACAGAAAATGGAGTGGACAAGTTGTTCAGATCGTTTTTATCACAATAGTTTGTGACACTTGTTTCACTCATATTAGAATGCTTTATTTATTTACTTCTATCAGCTGCTACAGTGTGGGAACAATATGGAGTATCGCCCATAGGGCGGGACACTTGTCCATCACAAGAGGCGACCAATGGTAAGATGAGGATGAGGAACCTATCAGCAGCAGTCTACCGGGAATGGCGCCAATTTCAATCCCCAACACTGTTCCCACTTCAAGTACGATCCCTGAGGAAGCCAGCAGGCCGAAACGCGTTGGTTTGTACTCATGAGATGAATTACACCACCATATGTGATATCACTCCATTTGTGGATCATATTCCATCATCGCCACACTAACGGGACCCAGCCGCCGAATGCGCATGCGCTACATAACCCGGAAGTACAGAGACACTCGCTTGGCAGAAGGACGCTTTGCGTCCCCACGGTAACCAGCCAGGTACACATTGGAGTTTTACTAGGAACACGGCAATTGATCTGCAGCTGAGCTGTAACCCTAACAGTTTCAAGGGTAAGTCCGTTTACCAGCTCCCATCTCTGGCGTTTCCGATGGACATTTTTTGCCCAGGATTTCGAGCATAGACTTTTAATATCTTCAGCACTTGTTTTGGACTGTTTTAGTTGTAGCCTACAAGGACTGACAACATTTGATCATTTATACATTTACTCTGCAATTGCTTTATCACCTTTTGAGAATGCTGATATCCACAGACAATTTTATCTAACCACTATGGTTGACCTGTATGTTATTAACAATCAATGTCTGATTAATATTGAGTTGCAACTCGCATTTATGTTTATATTAATAAATTTTCAGTACTTATGATGATGCTTATTAGCCAATTATATTCATACGCGCCCAGGGAACCACCATTTGTATTGTCTTACAGGGTTGAGCCACCCTTTATCCCTCAATTTTTACCCTCTCCCTTTTTGCCTGCTTTCCTGTTCCCAATCCCCTTCCCGAGTGGCAGCTGCTACATACCATTACATAGGGAGCGCTGATTCTACCCCATCCTCTGTACTACAATATTAACTACGTTCACTGTTCCTGCAGTCCAGAAATCTTAGTACTGCAATATTTAATTACGTTCACTGTTCCTGCAGTCCAGAAATATTAGTACTGCAATATTTAACTACGTTCACTGTTCCTGCAGTATGAAGGAATTTGTACTGCTGTATAACTCCAGTCCAGTGGTACTGTCCTGTGCCGCATATAATTTTTAAAGCCTTTGCCGGGTGTGTGTGGTTTAGGGGTATGCTCTCTTGTGCTGCATATAATGGAGTACAAAAATTTGAAGGATAAAGTAGGGAAAGATCAAGAACCACTTCCTCCTAATGCTGAAGCTGCTGCCACTAGTCATGACATAGACGATGAAATGCCATCAATGTCGTCTGCCAAGGCCGATGCCCAATCTTCTAGTAGAGGAAAATCCAAAAAGCCAAAGTTCACTAAAATTAACAAAAAAAGAAAATTAAAATCATCTGAGGAGAAACGTAAACTTGCCAATATGCCATTTACGACACGGAGTGGCAAGCAACGGCTTAGGCCCTGGCCCGTGTTCAGGACTAGTGGTTCAGCTTCACCCAAGGATCTAAGCCCTCCTCCTCCCCCCCCTCTAAAAAATTTAAGAGAGTTAAGCTGTCATCAACAACACAGCAAACAACTCTGCCTTCTAAAGAGATGGCATCACAAATCCCCAAGGCGAGTCCATGTATGTTGGTGGTTGCGAAGCCTGACCTTCCCATCACTGTACGGGAAGAGATGGCTCCTTCCACCATTTGCAGCACGCCCTCTGCATATGCTGGAAGGATCACCCACAGTGTAGTTACAGATTTGGCTAATGAAGATGTCAATGTTGTACACCGGGAGGAGGATATTGATGTAGCTGGCGCTGAGGAGGAACTTGACGAGGAGGATGGTGATGTGGTTATCTTAAATTAGGCATCAGGGGGGGAAACAGTTGTTGTCCATGGAAAGAAAAAGCCCATCGTCATGCCTGGCCAGATGACCAAGAAATCCACCTCTTCGGTCTGGAATTATTTCTATCCCAATCCGGACAACAAATGTATGGCCATATGTACCTTATGTAAAGCTCAAATAAGCAGAGGTAAGGATCTTGGCCACCTAGGGACATCCTCCCTTATACGTCACCTAAATAACCTTCATAATTCAGTGTTTAGTTCAGGAACTTTGGATAGGACCGTCAGCAGTCCAGGGACACCTAAATCCCTTGGTCCTGTTGTATCCACACCAGCAACACCCTCCTCATTAATTTCCTCCTCGATCTCGATTGGAGATAGTCCTGCAGGCCATGTCACCGGCATGACTGAGTCCTCTTCAATCCGGGATTCTTCTGGAGGATCCTGCAGCGCTACGCCTACTACTGCCGCTGCTGCTGTTAGTCGGTCATCTTCCCAGAGGGGAAGTCGTAAGACCGCTATGTCTTTCACTAAACAATTGACCGTACAACAGTCGTTTGCCATGAGCACGAACTACGACAGTAGTCATCCTATGGCAAAGCGGATAACTGCGTCAATAACAGCTATGTTGGTGTTTAGACGTGCGTCCGGTGTCCGTTAACAGTGGAGTGGGATTTAGACGGTTGATGGAGGTATTGTGTCCCCGGTACCAAATCCCGTCGAGATTCCACTTCACTAGGCAGGCGATACCCGGGATGTACAGAGAAGTACGAAAAAGTGTCCTCAGTGCTCTGAAAAATGCGGTTGTACCCACTGTCCACTTAACCACGGACATGTGGACAAGTGGTTCAGTGCAAACTAAGGACTATATGACTGTGACAGCCAAACTGGGTAGATGCATCGACTTCTGCAGCAACAGCAGCAGCTGCATCAGTAGCAGCATCTCCCAAACGCCTGCTCGTTCCAAGGCAGGCAACGTTGTGTATCACTGGTTTCAGTAAGATGCACAACGCTAACAACCTCTTAGAGAAACTGAGAGAAATCATTTTGCAGTGGCTTACCCCACTTACACTCTCCTGGGGATTTGTGGTGTCGGACAACGCCAGTAACATTGTGCGGGCATTAAATATGGGCAATTACCAGCACGTGCCATGTTTTGCCCACACAATAAATTTGGTGGTGCAGCATTACCTGAAGAGTGACAGGGGTGTGCAGGATATGCTTGCTGGACACTTTTGGCATTCTGCCACTGCCTACCGCAGACTCGAGCAACATCAGAAAAGCCTGAACCTGCCCTGCCATCACCTCAAACAAGAGGTTGTGACGCGCTGGAACTCCACCCTCTATATGCTGCAGAGGATGGAGGAGCAGCAAAAGGCCATTCAAGCCTACACAGCCACCTACGACATAGGCAAAGGAGTGGGGATGCGCCTGAGTCAAGCACAGTGGAGACTGATTTCCGTGTTGTGCAAGGTTCTCCAGCTGTTTGAACTTGCCACACGAGAAGTCAGTTCCGACACTGCCAGCTTGAGTGTCAGGTGATTCCCCTGATCAGGCTGTTGCAGAAGCAGCTGGAGAAAGTGAGGGAGGAGCTGGTAAACCATTGCGATTCCACAAAGCATGTAGCTCTTGTGGATGAAGCCCTTCGTACGCTTTGCCAGGATCCGAGGGTGGTCACTCTTTTAAAGTCAGAGGAATACATTCTGGCCACCGTGCTCGATCCTCGGTTTAAAGCGTATGTTGTATCTCTGTTTCCGGTGGACACAAGTCTACAGCGGTGCAAAGACCTGCTGGTCAGGAGATTGTCCTCTGAAGAGGACCGTGATATGCCAACAGCTCCTCCTTCATTTTCTTCCACACCTGTGGCTGCGAGGAAACAGCTGAGATTTCTGAAACGACCCACTGGCGGGGATGCAGACAACATCTGGTCTGGACTAAAGGACCTGCCAACCATTGCTGACATGTTTACTGTCGCTGCATTGGATGCTGTCACCATTGAAAAAATGGTGGAGGATTACTTTGCTGACACCATCCAAGTAGACATGTCAGACAGTCCTTACTTGTACTGGCAGGAAAAAAAGGCAGTTTGGAAGCCCCTGTACAAACTGGCTCTATTTTACCTGAGTTGTCCCACCTCCAGTGTGTACTCCGAAAGAGTTTTTAGTGCAGCGGGGAACCTGGTCATTGAGCGGCGAAGGAGGTTGCTTCCGCAAAATGTTGAGAAGATGATGTTCATAAAAATGAATTATCAATTCTTCAATCAAGACCAGCAATGGCCTCCAGAGACTACAGAGGGACTGGTAATTGTGGAGTCCAGTGGGGACGAATTGATAATGTGTGAGGATGAGGAAGTGCACACTGAAGGGGGCGAGGAATCAGAGGATGAGGATGAGGATGACATCTTGCCTCAGTAAAGCCAGTTTAGTTTGTACAGGGAGAGATGAATAGCTTTTTTTGTGTGGGGGCCCAAACAAACCAATCATTTCAGCCACAGTAGTTTGGTAGGCCCTGTTGCTGAAATGATTGGTTTGTTAAAGTGTGCATGTCCTTTTTCCAAAAACTAAAGGGTGGGTGGGAGGGCCCAATGATAATTCCATCTTGCACCTCTTCTTTTTTCTTTGCCAGCTCGTTTTGTGGGGGTCCAAACAAACCAATCATTTCAGCCACAGTTTTGTAGGCCCTGTGGCTGAAATGATTGGTTTGTTAAAGTGCGCATGTCCTATTTCAACAACATAAGGGTGGGTGGGAGGGCCCAAGGACAATTCCATCTTGCACCTCTTTTTTTGGCATTATGTGCTCTTTGGGGTCTAGTTTTTCAAACTGCCATCCTGTCTGCCACTGCAGTGCCACTACTAGATGGGCCACGTGTTTGTGCTTCCCACTTGTGTAGCTTAGACATCCAGCTACCTCGGTGCAACCTTTTGGCCTAAAAACAATTGTCAGAATAGACTGGAAATTAGTTGAAATGATTGTTATTGAATGTTATTGAGGTTAATAATAGCGTAGGAGTGAAAAAAAACAAAAAAACTGGATTTTAGCATTTTTTATGCTTTTTTAAAAAAAAATCAGAACCCAAAACTAGGGATGTGCACCGGCCACTTTTGGTGTTTTGGGTTTTGGGTTCTGATTAGCTTGAGGTTTTGGGTTCTGATTTGTTTTGCCAAAACACCCCACGAAAGGTTTTGGTTCTGATTTTGGGTTTTGGGTTCTGATTTTTTTTTAAAAAAGCATAAAAAGTGCTAAAATCCATATTTTATTTTTTTCACTCCTACACTATTATTAACCTCAATACCATTCATTTCCACTAATTTCCAGTCTATTCTGAACACCTCACACCTCACAATATTGTTTTTAGTCCAAAAGGTTGCACCGAGGTAGCTGGATGTCTAAGCTAAGCGACACAAGTGGGCGGCACAAACACGTGGCCCATCTAGAAGTGGCATTGCAGTGGCAGACAGGATGGCAGTTTGCAAGAGTTTGCTAGAGGTGTAAGATGGAATTGTCCTTGGGCCCTCCCACCCACCCTGATGTTGTTGAAATAGGACATTCGCACTTTAACAAACCAATCAGGAACAGTGAACGTAGTTTAATCTCTGGTACTAATATTTCTGGACTGCAGGAACAGTGAACGTAGTTTAATCTCTGGTACTAATATTTTTGGACTGCAGGAACAGTGAACGTACTTTAATCTCTGGTACTAATATTTCTGGACTGCAGGAACAGTGAACGTAGTTTAATCTCTGGTACTAATATTTCTTGACTACAGGAACAGTGAACGTAGTAAAATATTGCAGTACTAATATTTCTTGACTGCAGGAACAGTGAACGTATTTATATATTGCAGTACTAATATTTCTTGACTACAAGAACAGTGAACGCAGTAAAATATTGCAGTACTAATATTTCAGGACTGCAGGAACAGTGAACGTATTTATATATTGCAGTAGAAATTTTTATAGACTTTTTTTATAATTTTTTTATATTTTTTTAAAATTATTTTTGTATATATATTTTTTTTTATAACTTTTTAATAATTTTAAAATAACAATGGCCTTAGCAGAACAGAGCACAGGGCACAGCACCACTGGACTCAGCAGGACAGAGCACTGGACAAAGCACCACTGGACTCAGCAGGACAGAGCACTGGACATAGCACTACTAGACTGATCAGCAGGACAGAGCACACCACAAAGTAACCACTGGATTAGCAGGACAGAGTGACAGGACACAGGAGCAGGAGCACCACTACAAGCACCACTACAAAGCACCACTGGACTGATCAGTAGGACAGAGCACACCACAAAGTAACCACTGGATTAGCAGGACAGAGTGACAGGACACAGAAGCAGGAGCACCACTACTACAATCTTCCCTGATCTGACCCCTAATGAAAATGGCGGCCGCAAGCGGGGAATTTATGACATCCAAGTCTTGCGAGATCCGACGCGAGACTTGGACGTCATAGCCTCTCTTTCATTTTTTTTTCCCCCGGAAATACCCGAACAGTGCTCGGATCCCGTCGGATCCGCACTGTTCGGGTGGGCTCGGATTAGTGCAATCCGAGCCCGCTCATCTCTACCCAAAACCCTAAATCAGAACCAAAACCTTGAGTGGGGTGTTTTGGCAAAACCAATCAGAACCCAAAACCTCAAGCTAATCAGAACCCAAAACACAAAACACAAAACACGAAAAGTGGCCGGTGCACACCCCTACAAGTAAAGCATAGTTAAACAAATATGAAGAACGGATATTGTGTTGTTTCATCATTTAAAATTATGCAGAACCAAGTCAGTTGGATAAAACTATTACCATAGTCAAATAAATAAAATCAATGTAAATAAATGCAAATAATAGCAAATAAATGAACATAAGTTAAACAGAAATTAAATGATATTTCCCATGCCCTTGAGCAGCACCCAGTCAATGTTTTCAAATATCTGCAGCAATCATTCATGAGAAGCTTGGTCTAATGAGCCTAGATAAGTTTCACATTTTGTCAGAATTTTATTATCCCTTTTAACTATCAATCACAGCAATCTTTCTGCCAAAGTGGATAACATTTACTATATTGTTTTTTAATTCAAGCAAGCAAGAAGTTGTAGGGTAAATCCAATTCCGAAGTATACCTTTTTTGCCAGACAATTAAGGTAGCGTTGATATTAGGAATCGGAAATGTTTACTTCCATTTAGTAAAGTCACAAAGTAAGAATGCCATAGAATTCTTTGGCAAGCTAGGTTTGTAACATAAATTAATAAAGTTCAAAAACTTATCCCAATATTTCTTTATCTTTTGACATGACCAAACACAGCATACATAGTCAGCATGTGAAAACTTGTCTTAGCCTGTGATATACAGTATATGCCCGATTAATAAATTTCATATGCCAGCCCTTGGGGAGATGTCCAATATTTATTCCAAAGCTTCTTGTCTTAGCCCAGAATTTTCCCAAGTGGACTTGAATACGGACTTTAGATAGTTTTCTCACTTTGTATGTGCTGCTTTAAGAGAAATGTATGATTTGTTCCACTGTGTCTGAAAGAAAGTTGTGTGTTTCAGCTAATAATAGAGAGGTGGTGTAATGTCCCAACTACAAATATAAAATTAATTGTGATTTTGGTGAGGTGTATTTTTTAAGTAATTGCTCAAAGTAATGTATGGTTTGACCTCAAGGATCAAATATACTTGCAATGCTTTTCAAATACCAATTATAGGAAGAACAGTATTGTAGCCCTGGGTTACACTCTGTTTTCCCCACAAGGGAGATACTTTGGTGTGTTGATAGTTACATAGAGTATATGTAGGAAGCTCAAAAATGACCAAGTGTCATCGCTATCTTTTAATAAGATATTAGAATTAAATTGAGAGTAGATTTTATTTTGAAAGGTGCAGAAGTGCTGCTGGGGTCAATGGAGCAAACAAATCATATTTAAGTTGCAGATTGGTGCAACACTCAGAAGCAGTAAACTGCTCCACAATGAACAACTCCAAATGAGAAAAAGGCAGGTTTATTAGTAAAACGGGTTTCTTGTATTTCTACAAATACATTGCAACTGCTATAATACATTATTGTATATCTGATTTAGGTAAATAGGTGAAATTCTAAAACAATGGGAATCTTTAATACTATCAACATTTTGGAAAATCACTAAAACGTTTCTAATATTATTAACTAAGTTCTTACCCCCAGATAAAGCCTGACTGATCCCTGTGTATGATTTACTTTATATTCAAAAGGGATATTGGTCTGTAAGAAGGGGATAAAGAGCACTTAGAGAGAGGAAGAGCACCTAGAGCATTGATGGGCACCACTGTTTCACTGCATTTCTGATACAGCCATAAAAAATTGTGATAATTTAAAATGACTCCGAAGATATGCTGTCCTATTACCATAAACATTGCATACTTTTTCTCATTAATAATTTTTATTGAAAATTTTTCAAAGTATATGGGGTACAGAAAATAAGAAGGGAGTCAAATAAAGGGGGGGGCATGGGGGGAATCCCCTGACAGAGGGTGGATGGATGCTCAATGAGTATTACAGCAGTTGTGAGTTCACAGATTTCAAAGATGAATAAAACAAAACAATGCAAAACAAAGATATATTTCAGTGCTTATTATAATCACATAGTGCATAAAATAAAAGGCAATGCATGGAGGATCACTAGTCGTCCTGAGGGGAGTCAAGCAGGGCTAAGGGCATAGAAGAAGGAGAGGTCCCTCTACGTGATGTATACATACCACTTGAGCCACTTCATTATAGGTTCCTAAGCAGAAGTAGAGTAGGGCATGTCTATCATCTCCATTTCGAAAATATATTGAATCTAGAAATGATTCGAGCCAGGGTAGGGAGAGCAATTGTCTTCCAATTTTGGGTTATAGCAGCCCTGGTCGCTACCAAAATATGACTGAGAAGGTTATATACTGATGTAGGATAAAGGTGAAGTAGCGCTACATCTGGATCCAGGTCAACAGGTCCCACCAAAATAATGGATATGAAATTAAATACCTCCCACCAAAGTGGTAGCATAAGAGGCATGTCCAGAACACATGGAAAATATCAGCTATTTGAGTGCATTGGCACCAACACAATTTCGATTGGGAGGGCCAGATAACATAGAGCCTGGCAGGGGCAAGTTAAAGTCTATTAACCAGTTTAACATGCATCTCAGTGTGGTTAATACACTTAGACATTTTATGGGAGGTGGTATAGATAGTTTCCTACTGCTGGGTGGTAAGGAAGAGTTTGATGTCTGACTCCCAGCGTATTTGGGAGGGTGCCTTAGAAGGGATGAGAAGGGATTGGAGATATTGATACCAGAAGGTAATTCCTCCACTGATAGAGCCTTTTGTCAGCCTATCCAGCACTTGGGCCAGAAGCAAAGTCAAGGAGTGATGGGTCTAGGAGACTGCTCCTATCCAGTGTCTGATTTGGGCTTACGTTGGGCTTATGGATATTGTGTGGATAGCAATACACTGCTGTAAAACTTTTTCAAGGAATTTCCTTTTGTGACATAACTGATCCTAGTTATTTTTTAGAGCTATAATTTTAGTGTGTTATCTATCTATCCTTAGTAAATTACATGTTTGTTTCCAAGTCTGTAGAATTAATAATTATTGGGGTTACTAAGTCTTATTTCTCTTTGGGCAGATATAGTGTCAAATCTAGTTTTTCTTCTCATAAATAGTTTTATTACTGAGCTTTAAATGCTCTTTCAAATTTATAAAAGCCTTGGATAATCCAATGTGTGCCGTCATATATTCCTGGCTGCATTGTTTATTGTGATGTCTCACGAAGGAGATAATCTCACCTCTGAGGACTGTTTGGCAGCAGCCCAGAACGTCACTGTGTCTAAGTGTTATTGATTGTTGAAATATAATCTCCCCAGGATTTTTTCAACATATTTGAAATGAATTGCATGGGCCAGATATGAGGGGATTTTCCATTGCCTACAGCTGCCCTTAGGGCTAGAATCCTATAAAACAAATCAGTTAGGGACAGGTCAGCATTAAAACTGGCAGCATTTATCATGGCTGATACCAGAGTGAACACTAAGAAAAACCTATTCTAGACATAGCATCATGAGAACTGGAGATGCATGTGTAATCCAATTTATCTGGATGCTTTTCTCTCCAAATATCAATAAGGTGAAATCTTTTATCCGGCTAATAAGGGTTAGTTGTTTGCCTAACATTGGGAAGGCTGCAATATTGAAATAATCAAATATCTGATTGAAGTAAAATTCCTTAGTATGAATATTGGGACCATAAATATTGCAAAGGACATATTGGGCCCGATTCATCTAGACACGTATCTGATTTTGAGCCTATTGTATGCAAAATCACTCTGCACATGCCCAGAACCGGGACATACGACCATGAACGCCACAACATCGGCTCCATTTTTAAGCGCAAATAATACCTAAGACACACTACTATTTTGGGGAGGGAACAGGGTGGGGAAGGTGCAGGTACATGTGGGCAATGTACAGTAAAGGTGCCCCCCTACATATACATGTGATTTTGACTCTGGCGCCTCTCTGCCTGCTAGGGGGCTAGCCTAAGTCACTGCTGACAGCCATAAACAAACACAGTTCACACCCACGTCATTTGATGGGAGTTTGAGCTATAACTATTCTCCTGCATACACTAGATTACTATGGTTCCATTTTGATTTTGTGACATATACATATATACACACATATATACCTTTATATATATGTAGATTGTAATATACAGATAAAAATGTAATTGTAATCTGTGTTGCAGAAAACACAAAGAAATTAATTAAGAAATTAATGTCACAAGGAATTATGTACTGATACGTAATACTCCAAGCGTAATCAAAAACCAGTAATCTAAAGTTGAATGCATCACCATTATTTACTTGACCCTGAAGTCAGTTGTCCCAAATGTCCCAATGAAGGCTTGTTGTAAACTCTTCTTTAAGAAATTCTATAATAAGTTTTTGTTGTATGTTCATATATTTCATATATTTCATGAAATATTGCAAGTTGGGTGTCCACAAACCTCAAAATAAAACAGAAGGCCCAATCAATGTAATTGAAAGTTAATTGTACAGTGTAGTGACTATATATATATATATATATATATATATATATATATATATATATATACATACAAGTTAACCCGTGCATGATACTCATGCATTCTAGTCAAATCAAGCTACTTAAGGTGTTAAAAAGGTTCTTGTCATGCATTTGGGCCTAGCCCAGGCCTCCTCAGGGGAAGAGCGTTACTTCCCGACGCAAGCGCCCTTTTTTAACGTGGTTTTGTCCACATGTCACCACCTCATCATTTTTCTCCATCACCTCATCCTTCATCTTCATCGCCACATCCTTCATCAAGCTACTTAAGGTGTTAAAAACTCCCCACTGTCACCCCCGGCAACCACCAACCACTCCCAACCGTCACTTCTCCTTCAAGAAATATATAGGTCAGTGTGTAACTCTGCCCAGTAGGTGGCACTGCAGCTTGTTTTTTTTTTTCACACACGCCACTAGGCATTTATATAGTAGATATATATATATATATATATATATATATATATATATATATATATATATAATGAGCCTGCAAGGCTACCTATTGGTGTAAGTATGTCTACAATTTTTAATGTGCAAGCAGACTACAAAGTTTGCAAGGCATGAAGTAATTTATTTATTCTCTCCCTTCAATCATCATCCTCACATATAGTCATGGACATGGCGCACTTGCATGAAGAGGAGGGCAACAGGCATTGACCCCACCGAAACCAGCAACTGGTCACTGGCCCAGGGAGCGCGTCTTCAGGCCATTTGTCAGCCTTTTTTGAGATGTCATATGTTGAAGTGGTCCATCACTTTTGATTTCCACTTCATGTCATCATGGACACCATGGAAATTGTGCAGAGTGACCTAGAGCCAATGCACAACATCCCATCAGCAATGCCGCCATTGACAAAACCGTCAGCGGTATTGCAATTTAGTGCCACGGAGTCCTTCCAGACTACAGTGGGGGTCATAGAAGGTATGTCTGAAGCCACCTTCAGCCATGTGCAGATGATTGTGCTGTGAGGGATTTCCTGATGCCGCTTAGCCAATTTACCCATCTGCTACCTCATAAGGAGTCCCTTGTTCCCATAAAGCGGCAGTTTTCATCATAGCCAACTTTCCACATGTTACAGGGGCAGTAGATGGCACACTGTAGCCCGGGTCCCAACAGGTGGGAATTCTTTGATTTTTTTTTTACTCTGAAGCATTGCCGTTTTATAAATGTCTAGGCTATATGTGATGCCAGTAAAATCACTCTCAACCTACAAAGAAATTAATACTTCACACCCCATCCACATCACATAAAATACTCCCCTACACTTTCATTAAATCCCTTTACCTCCTTCCACCACACATATTAAAAGTCCCTGCAGGCCTATGTTTACAAAGGAGCTATTGTACTTCTACATAAAATCCCTCACTTACATTAAAAGCACACTTACCCAATTCATCTGGGGCCTGATTCATTAGTGATCTTATCTTGTACTTATTTTTAAGAAGAAACAGGGAGATAAGAGTGAAGTTAAGATGGACTTTCATCTTAACTTAAGAAATTATTCACTTACGCAGTGGATTTTGCTTCTTATCTCCCTTTTCTGAGCATGCACAGAGTGGATTTGCTTAAGATAAGCAAAAAATGGCAGATAAGATCACTAATGAATCAGGCCCCTAGTGCTGTGTCTTGTGTCCTCCTGCTGTACACACAAGACATGCAGGCAGTGGGAGAGAGGGGTGGGGACACACAGCAGGAAAGAGGGGCTGAGACACACAGCGGGGGAGAGATGGCTGTGAACAGTGCAGACAAAAACGATCTGCACACAAGCTGCAAAGTGGCTGGTCCCGGGCAAGGGACTAGCCACCTCAATTATACAGTTACCCAGGCTTGGAGGTGGGTTTCCATGCACTAGGAAAGCCCACTGAGTTTGTCTATGAAGGGGTGGAAATAAGTCTATTGTTTTGTATGTAAGGGAAACACTGACTGCTTTTCATGTAGCACCCAAATACTTGATATCTGTATTTTCACCTTGAACCTTAAATATGATCTACACCATGTCTTACTCTAAATAGAAATATTTCCCCACATTTTAAATGTACCTCCCCCTGCTGGCCAGGAGGAGGAAGACGTTGTCCTCAGCCCTCCTAAAACGATGGAAGCATCCTTATTTAAAGAATATGTGCTTTCCACCTAGTATGTGATTTTAGGATACAATCGGAAATATAAGCCTTAAAGTAAGCATAAAAAAACACCAGATAATTTTTTGTGGAATTAAAAAAATGCTTTATTAATGACAATACAATCAAAAACACACATGCAATAAATAAAAAGAAACACAAAAAATATATCTTTTTCTGGGGCCTTGGCCCTTGGTCCTAATTTTGCTGTTGCTTGGAGATGAACCTGGCTTCTGATTACCCGTGATTTGTAAGGTAACAGTGTGGAAGAAGCAGAAGCCAGTGGGGCAGCAGAGAGAGGAGATGCATCAAAGAGCGGAGGCACTGCAGAGTGTGGAGGTGCAGCAAAGGGTGGAGGTGCTGCAGAGAGTGGAGGTGGAACAGCTGATGGTTGTGGTGCAGAATTGTCTAGTGGGGCTGAGTTAACAGAGGTGGCTAGATGGGGCGGAGTTGACAGAGGTGGACGAGATTTGTGGGACAAAGAGGTTGATTGGTTAAAAGTGTGTTGATGTATAAAAAAGGGGTTGTGACCAAAAGAGGATTGTTGGGGGAAATTGTGGTTTCGGGCCAAAAAGAGCTTATGGTAAAAAGAATGCATTTGGACTGGAAAGTAAAATGGTATCGCATGATAAAATTGCTGTTGATAAGCAGGGTAAATGGGCCAGGATTATGTGAGGATCTTGTGTGGGGAAGTTACGACAATAGACAGGTGTGAGAAATTGTGTTAATAGGGAAGGAGAGGATACCTGTGACATTGGTGCATGAGGGTTGCTAGTAACATACTGGACAATAAGTTTGGTGAATTACCGTCCCATCTCTCATCTCCCTTGCCCCTCTAAGCTTCTAGAGAGACTTGCCTACACTCGCCTCACATGCTTTCTTTCCGCAAACAACCTGTTGGATCCTCTTCAGTCTGGCTTTCGTTCTCAACACTCCACAGAGACTGCGCTGACCAAGGTTGTTAATGATCTGATCACTGCTAAGACTGAACGCCATTACTCTCTCCTAATTCTCCTTGATCTCTTGGCTGCATTTGACACCGTTGACCACTCTCTTCTCATACAAACGCTGCAATCCCTAGGTCTTCAAGACACAGTTCTATCCTGGTTCTCATCTTACCTCTCTAACCGCTCTTTCACTGTTAATTTCTCTGGAGCCACCTCTGCTCCGCTTCCCCTATCAGTTGGAGTACCACAAGGTTCGGTGCTAGGTCCTCTGCTGTTCTCTATCTATACCGCTTCTCTTGGAAATCTAATAAGTTCCTTTGGCTTTCAGTATCATCTCTATGCGGATGATACCCAAATCTATCTATCCTCTCCTGATATCTCGACATCTGTGTTGTCCCGTGTAACTGACTGTCTTTCTGCCATTTCATCTTGGATGTCCTCTCGTCAACTCAAACTTAATCTTTCTAAAACAGAGTTAATAATATTCCCACCCGCCAACAAGAGCATACCTGACATTTCTATCTCTGTTGATAACATGACCATAAATCCCACCCCACAAGCTCGCTGCCTAGGTGTAATCCTTGATTCACGCCTATCCTTTGTTCCCCACATTGACTCTATATCTAAATCATGTTACATACATCTAAAGAACATTTCCAGAATCCGCACATATCTCACACAAGACACTGCTAAAACCTTAATTCATGCACTAATCATCTCCCGCATTGACTATTGCAATTCCCTCCTTACTGGTCTTCCCAAAAACAGACTCAAACCCCTAAAATCTATTTTGCATGCTTCGGCAAGACTGATTTTCCTTGCAAATAGCTATTCCTCTGTTGAATCACTCTGTATGTCTCTACACTGGCTGCCTGTCTTCTACCGAATCCAATATAAAATACTTTTACTAACCTACAAGGCCATCAACAAAGCTGCACCAACATACATCTCCTCTCTTGTCTCAAAATATCTCCCAACTCGGCAACTCCGTTCTGCAAAAGATCTGCGTCTCTCATCCACCCTCATTACATCCTCCCATTCCCGGTTACAGGACTTTTTTCGGGCTGCACCCATGCTATGGAACTCTCTCCCTCGCACAATAAGACTCTCCTCTGTTCTACAAACTTTCAAGCGTTCTCTGAAAACCTACCTATTCAGACAAGCTTATAATATTCCTCAACCACCATCTTAACCTCACTACCTTTAGCCTGTTACACAATTTCACAGAAGACAACTACCCCCGGACCAACATTGTTGTGTGACAGGATCATTTAGCTTATGAGTCACCTTACCTTTGCAGTCTGGCTGGGCCAAGATGCAAAATGTATACTTAACCTCATGTGTCAATCTCCCATTGTCCCATAGATTGTAAGCTTGTGAGCAGGGCCTTCTCACCTCTTTGTCTGTTTTACCCAGTTTGTTTATTAGTTTATTACGTTTGTCCCCAATTGTAAAGCGCTACGGAATATGTTGGCGCTATATAAATAAATGATGATGATGATGATGATGATGAGACGGGTCCAGTACTGTTGATTGTGGAGAGTCAAGAATCCAAGTTCTGCTCCATACAGGGGACGGTAGTGCCAATTTCCTTGGTTGTGTTTTCCAGTGTGGTGTTGAATTCGCACAGGCCTGACTGGCCACTGCTTCTTTTTACATGAGATCCTCTTCCACATCATGGGCCTCCTCCAACAGTTCCTCCTGCATATCACTGGTATCTGTATCTTGACCCTAAAAAAGTTTAAAAAACAAAAAGAAGGTTACTCACTAACATGCAAGTCTTTGCTTAATCTTTATCAATTTCATAAAAATGTTAGATGATCATTTTTTTGCCACCCAATTTGGTGTGTATCTGTGGTGAACTATTACCTCAACAGTTTGAAAACAGTTTAGACAGCACTGTATCAACCAGCATACATGATGTGTGTTGGGTGGACTGTTCATCATTGAAATCGCAAAGTGATTTTATCAGAAAACAATCCTTAATCTTGAACACCATGGTCTGAATGTACACTAGGATGACTATGATGCAGGATAACTTGCAATGATTTGTTATTTGTATTACAGTTGGCAATTGCTAAGTATAAGAAACAACATTTACTAATAAGACAGCCAATGCTCCGGGGTGGTTGTGGATTTAGTTATGTCAAGCCAGAAGGTTGCAATTTTTGTAATCAATATTTTAGGCTTTACAATGTACCTCTGGGATATCAAGATTCTAATAGGGCTGGGTTGGATCTGGTATTAATCCAGCCCACCCCTCGCACCATTTGTTCATCAATACAGGCCATTACCGTGTTCTCCATGGGACTGAGGTCTAATTTGGCAGGGGGACCACTGCCTGTCCCTGAGCATGCCTTTTTTGGTACCTCACCGTGCCCTTCAGACAATGCTTATAGACTTACCATCTGTGGAAATGTTCAAGATAAAAATGTTACAATGCATACAATCCTAATATATATCAATGCTTTCGCCCTAGGGTCGAAAGTACGTTCACAGATAGCTAACCAGCGCTAAGCCTTATTTAAAATGCTTTCACACAAGGTGTATATTTTATAATGAGAATATGCAGGCTCCTAAAGTAATAGCTTTTTTTCTAGCTTTTACTATGATGTTCAGTCATTTGAAACTTAATATGACCTAGACTAGAGATGCAGAGCACAATATATAAATAATAATAATCTGGGTTGTGATGTTATCCCATACACAGCCTTTGGCTTGGGTGGAAAGCTGCAAGGTGGTAGGGTACAGCTTGTCCGCCACCAGCTGTACCAACATCTCCACCTCTGTTGTTGTATAATTTGGCTGCCTTCACTTCGAGGCTGAAGCTGAGGTGCCAGAAGCCTGACTTGGGCCTGGCTGTTTGTGGTCTGACATGAATCTAAAGAGGAATGAAAAGACATTCATGGGTTAGATTTACTTAAATACTTTGTAAAGTGGTCATAGACATAGGGCCAGGTACTCACTACAAAAAATTATTTATTTGCTCAAAGGTGAATGGTGGATTTAAAAAAAAGATAGTCATTAGTAACAATACCTAAATGACCTGTAAAGTGTCTCACATAGGGCCTTGTACTCACCAATGATTTCCAATAGAAACTTCTAGGTTGTTAATCCAAATTTTAATTTCATAAGATGCGATTGGAACTCACAAAATGGCAGGGCTGAATGACTGTCTCTCCAGCTTATATAGGGTGTGCAGGTGTGTTTTCATGTGTAGGCATTGTCACACCCACTAATTGTCTAGATGGAGTTGAATAATCAGGGGCGGGCTGGACTGGGGGGCAGGGGGGCAGCGGGCACCCGGGTCGCTCAGTCTAGTGGCTGTTCGGGCTGGCCGCCTCCCCCGTCCCCCGCCGTGGAAGCAGTATTTCTTTTTATGTCTCCGGCGGCCGCATCACGTGACACGCGATGCGGCGTCGTCATTATGATGCGGTCGCATCGTGTGTCACGTGATGTGACCGCCTGTGTGCCCCCCGGGCTGATACCTCCCAGCCCGCGCCTGGGAATAATTGACAGGTAAGCCAGTCATCTTACATATGGTACTGAAGGGATCTGAGAGTGACGTACCTATACTCATACGTACACTGAGAACCAATCAGTGCACTGCATGTTGAAAAGTCTCATTTACTTGCATACATGAGGGCAACAACGAACTGCGGGTACTAACTGCTGCAATGGACAATTTGTATCCACCAGCAGCTCTCTGCATTGCTAATGAGGATATACATTGGGCATACATGACCGTCCGCAGGCGCCTGCAGTTACTATTTAACCTAGTGGAGATGAAGTAACCTAAGGAGGAGATATCCCAAACTCCTCTCAAATTTGAGGGCAGAGATTCGTAGATGTAAGTTCTCTATTAATCGCAGTTGTTTATATTTAAAAATAAGATAACTGTTCATGGAATTGGAGGATGGCCAGGAGGCTGTGTATTTGGAGCAGGGTCAGGAGGGTGAGGAGGAGCAGACTGTTGAGTATTAAAGTATCTTGATGTAACAATGTTTATTTGTTTATTTTGGACAGCATTAAAGTGTCCTCAGAAAGCATTGATTTTACATATCTTATGCTGCTTGTAATGGTGCATTACTAGCACACAGGGCAGGCTGTGAATTCTGGTGGTTAGTTCACTTTTTGTTTAGAGGGGGTTGAGAGGTGTGCTTTAAAAATAATGATGATGACAGGGCCGGACTGGGACTAGAAATCAGCCCTGGCATTTAAAGCACACAGGCCCACCTCTCTGTTCCTGGTAATAATAATAATATTAATAATAATAATTAAAGTACTTTTTGCAAAGATCAATGTTATATGGTGTCCTGTGAGATACAAATGTATTGCGCCCAGCTTGACTCACTATTTGCAGCATAGGCACACCAGTATCAGATAATGGTATGTACAGGACCAGCAAGAGAAATTTGGTGCCTGGGTACAGTGAACTTTTGGGACCCCCTCCATATATGAGTAGCAAATAAACTGTGTGGCACCGCGCAACATTGTGCTGGGGGCGTGTCATACATACATTGTAATAAAACATCACATTTATCATGCCTTCCCAGCCACATTATGACACCCTCAGCCCACTGTACTTATCTATGGTTCTGGTGCTGTTGACATTCATCAGGGTGGGAACTTGTTCTGGGGAAGAGGGGGGATCTCAAAGGGAGTCTAACCACGGTAAGGGGCGTGTCCACATAATTGTGACTGAGGCGTCGGTGTCACAAAAGACGCCGACGAGTGCAGACGTGTAGTTGCGCTCTCCAGCTCCCTGCTGGAGCCCTGCTGGAGCCCTGCTCAGATAGCCATGGGTCCTGAATCCCTCACTGGGTAATGCTGCCCTCCACTAACCTCGTCGGCCCCATCCATCCATATGCCCACCACTGACCGCCGCCTCCACTACTACAGGCCGCGGCTTGGGTCTACTACCCCGCTGGTTCTTACCTCCGGTCCTCCAGTGTGACACCTCCCGCCGTGCTCCACTTTCTTCAGTGAGGGTGCCTCTCCCGCTGCCTTGATCCACCTGCTCGGACCCCCTGCTGGATCCGCCTGCTGTCTTCTGCCGTCTACCCGCTCAACACGTGACGGACCGCCGCCTGCTGACCCGATCCGCCTGAGCTGCCTGGGTCTCCCTGCCGCCTGGTCTGCCTGGACATCCGCCGCCTGGTCTTCCGGTCCCTGCTGGTCTCCCGCTGCCTGCTCCTGTTCTCTGATCTCTGTGGTGATCGGCCCTGATCTCAGGACTCCTATCTTTCTGCTGCCTCTCCTCGTGTCTCCCCCGTCTGGCCATTTCCTTTGGACACCCGCCGCCTGTTCTGCCGCCATCTCATCTCATCTTCTGCTGGTCTCCCGCTACCTGCTGGTCTCCCGCTGCCTGCTCCTGATCTCTGTGGTGTTTGGCCCCGATCTCTGGACTGATCTCTGACCCGATCTCTGGACATTGCTATCTCCTGCTGCCTCTCCTGGTGTCTCCCCCGCCTAGTCTGCCGGCCAGTTCCTTTGGACACCCGCCGCCATCTCATCTCCTGCTGCCTTGTCTTCGCCCTGCGGGCAGCCTGGCCACATCTTCCGCTGCCTAGGTTGTTCCTGACCTCTGGTCTACACTACACTGACGACTACAACGACCTGTGGTGATTAGCCCTGCACTCCCCTTCTCCGGTCTCTGGACTCTCCAACCAGGACTCTCCGGTTCCTGGACTCTTCCGGTCCTCACACCTGGTACCGGCTCTCTGCAGCCCCTGTTTAATTCTATTACTTTGATTTATTTATTTATTTTATGACTTCAATTTATTTTATCGTATTGTAGTGTATACTTTTTACTTAGATCTATTTTATCGTTACTTCGATTTATTTTATCGTATTGTAGTGTATTCCATTTTATCTTATGGTTTATCTTATTGCTTTGCATCTTATCTTAATATTATTTTATTTTATATTATTCACACTGTAATTTTTATTCGCTTTTATTTCATTTAATGTCATTGCATCTGCACTTTATATTCATTTTATTGCATTGCATTTAACTGCATTTCATATTGTTTTCGCCACTGCCTTTGATCCTGCTCTGTACTATGCCGCCCCGCTCATTTCCCATACCTATCCTCTCCCCCACCCCCCTTCTCCTTCCCAACTCTCACCACCCCACCTCTCACCCTCCCCCTCGCTCCTCCAACCCCGACAATCTCATCCGCATCTCCCCTGCTCCCATCCTCCCTTTCTCATGCGCCCTCTGGAATTTCAGGTCAATCCGTAACAAACTATCCTCCGTCCATGACCTCTTCATCTCCAACTCTCTAAATCTTCTTGCCATCACTGAATCCTGGCTTTCTTCTTCTGACACTGCCTCTCCTGCTGCTCTCTCCTATGGGGGTCTCTCCTTCACTCACTCCACCATACCTGATGAGCGCCCAGGAGGTGGAGTGGGCATCCTCCTGTACCCTAACTGTACTTTTCGGGTTATTCCTACTTTACCTTCCCTCTCCTTCTCCTCCTTCAAACTTCCCTCCTTCCATCTCTTCTCCCCTATCCACCTCTGTGTCTCCGTCATCTACCGTCCCCCTGGCCCCACGTCCCTCTTCCTCGACAACTTCGCTGCCCGGCTCCCCCACTACCTCGTCTCTGACCTCCCCTCCATCATACTTGGCGACTTTAACATCCCCATTGACAACCGTTCTGACCCCGCCACCATAAAACTTCTCGCCCTTTCCTCCTCTCTTGGCCTCACTCAGTGGACCTCTTAACCCACCCACTGTCTTGGTCACTCCCTCGACATTGTCTTTTCTCATCTCTGTGATCTCTCTGACTTCTCTAACTCTCCCTTTCCGCTCTCTGACCACCATCTCCTCTCCTTCACTCTGTCGTCCTCCCCCGCTCCCGCCTCGCCTAAAGCCACCCTCACTAGGCGCAACCTTGATGCTATTGACCATTCCTCTTTCTCCTCCTCTCTTGAAACTCTACTATCACCTCTTCCTTCCCTGGCCTGTCCTGACGAGGCGTCCTCTCTCTACAACCTCTCCCTCACCACTGCCCTTGATGCTGTTGCCCCGGCCTCCGCTATCCGCAGACGCCACCTTATTCCCCAACCCTGGCACTCCAAACTCACCCGCTTCCTCCAAAAGTGCTCTCACACTGCTGAATGCCTCTGGAGGAAATCTCGCTCCCTGGCCGACTTCCTTCACTTTAAATTCATTCTCTCCACTTTCTGCTCCGCCCTCTCCCTCGCTAAACAATCCTTCTTCAAGTCCCCCATTTCTTCTCAATCCTCCAACCCCCGCCGCCTCTTTGCCACCTTCAACTCCCTCCTCTCTCCCCCTCCCTCTCCCGTCCCGCCCTCCCTCTCTGCTTCGGACTTTGCCACCTTTTTCTCTTCCAAAATTGAGGCCATCAGACTGAACATCTCCTCTTCCCCTTCTCCCGCCACCCTCATCGCCTCTCCTCCCACCAACAATCAACTCTGGTTCTCCTTTTGCCCCACAACAGGGGAAGAAGTTAGCTCCCTCATTCTTTCCTCTCCTCCCTCGACCTGTCCTCTCAATCCCATCCCCTCCCACCTCCTTCGCTCTCTTTCTCCCACTGTCTGCTCCTACCTTGCTCACCTCTTCAACTTATCACTCTCCTCTGGTGTAGTCCCCTCCTCCTTTAAACATGCTCTTATCTCTCCCATCCTCAAAAAACCCTATCTTGACCCCACCTCTCTCGCTAATTATCGCCCCATCTCACTGCTCCCCTTTGCCTCCAAATTACTTGAGCGGATTGTCTGCAGCCGCCTAACCAGGCACCTCTCGGTCTTTTCCCTCCTTGACCCCCTCCAATACAGCTACCGTCCTCTTCACTCCACCGAGACTGCACTGGCCAAGGTTACTAATGACCTCCTATCGGCCAAATCCAAGGGTCACTTCTACCTACTAATCCTCCTTGACCTCTCTACAGCCTTTGACACCGTGGACCACCCCCTCCTGCTGAAAACCCTTCTCTCTTTTGGCCTCTCCGTATCTGTCCATGCATGGTTCACCTCATACCTTGCTAACCGCTCCTTCTCTGTATCCATGTCCGGCTCTTCCTCCTCCCCCTACCCTCTCCCTGTAGGAGTCCCGCAGGGCTCCGTCCTCTCCCCTCTTCTCTTCTTGCTCTACACTTCCTCCCTTGGTGCTCTCATTTCCTCCTTTGGTCTTCAATATCACCTTTATGCTGACGATATTCAACTCTACACCTCTTCTCCTGATCTTTCCTCTACCCTCCTCTCTCTTATATCTGACTGCCTCTCCGCCATCTCCTCCTGGATGTCCGAGCATTTTCTCAAAATCAATATCTCTAAGACGGAACTCATTGTTTTTCCTCCGTCCAGACTCCCATCCCGCCACGACCTCTCTATTGTCGTCAACAACAACACAATCTCCTATGTCACCCAACTCAGCTGCCTGGGTGTCACCCTCAACTCCTGTCACTCTCTCTTTTGCCACCCATATTCATGCCCTTGCCCAACTACGCAACATCGCCCGCATCCGTCCCTTTCTCTCTCAGGATGCCACTAAGACTATCATCCACGCACTCATCATCTCCCACCTGGATTACTGCAACCTCCTCCTCACCGGCCTCCCCCACTCCCATCTCTCCCCCCTCCGCTCTATACTCAATGTGGCCGCGAGACTCATCTTCCTCTCACGCCGCTCCTCCTCTGCCTCCCCTCTCTGCCTTGCCTTACACTGGCTCCCCTTCCCCTACAGAATTCTTTTCAAACTCCTCACCACCACTTACAAGGCTCTCTCCAACTCTACTGCCCCTTATATCTCTAGCCTCCTCTCCATTCACACTCCTGCCCGCTCCCTGCGCTCGGCCAATGATCGACGCCTCTCCTCAACTCTTATCACCTCTTCCCACTCCAGAATCCAAGACTTTTCCCGCGCTGCCCCCCTCTACTGGAATGAACTCCCTCGTTCCATCCGCCTCTCTCCTACTCTGTGCTCCTTCAAACGTGCGATGAAAACCCACCTCTTCCTCAAAGCCTACCAACCATCCACATAACCCCGCCTCTCGCTCTCAACACGCTCTCCTCCTTACCTTATCTGGCTCCCCCTGTGCCTGTTCTGTTCTCCCTCCCTTAGGATGTAAGCTCACTTGAGCAGGGCCCTCTTCCCTCATGTCTCCCTACCTGTTCTTCTGCTCCGCTTTTTTGCATCAGCCAGCCTGGAGTTTCTGAAGTATTGGTAATTTTGTTTATTGTTTTGTACTGTTTCACCCTGTATAGTCTACTGTTTTGTACTGTGTACGGCGCCGCGGAAACCTTGTGGCGCCTAACACATAAAGGATAATAATAATAATAATAATAATAATCCTGCATGAAGACACAGATATTCCTGTAAATAGCCTTATTATTTGAGGGTGCATGGGGCTGGTGCAAATACACAGTAATGATTATGATGGCTGCCAACACTAGATAGCCATTTCTGATTGGCTGATTACAGTTTGACTTCTGATAGGTGCTTTCTTCATTGACCGTGCCTATATTAGACACTTTTGTGGGCGAAGTTAAGAATGATATTTTTTCTACTTACATTTGTACCTGAAAAGGAAGATTACACCTGCTGTATTATGGAAGGTATTTTATTTATATCAAACCTAATAAAGAATTAATTTCTCACTACCATAACAAATTTTAAGAAATATATTCTTGGGCTTATGCCCTGGTTAGGTGTGTTTATGATGTACATCTGACACTATTGCATATGCTACAGATGCAGAGCCATATGCATTTTCATAAGTGTACCACTCGGCATATAGGTGTAAAAATGCTTTTTTATGTGCTTTTATTAGTAACGGTTTTTTAACTCATATGCACCCAACTTAATTTCAGTCCATGAGTTCTTAAGTGGAAAGAAGGTCTGAATATATATATATATATATATATATATATATATATATATATATATACATATAGATAGATAGATAGATAGCAAGAGAGAGAGAGGCGACTGCAAGTTTTAGTTACCAGGGACGATTGACAGGTGACTTATTGAATTAAATAGCTAAATAAATAAGACTATACATCAACAAATTACTACTCTCAAGAGCTTGGCACTTCACCTTATTTGCACAATTGTGTTCCTCCTGGTTAGCAATGGGAGTCTTCATTCAGTCACACATAAAATAGGGGGTATAAGGATAAATTATTCCCTTCAGATATTATGTTTCTAAAATTCACACAAACATATTTGCCAGTACACTATGCTGGCAGAAATTCTTGTTTTCCAATGATATGGCCGCATTAAAAGCTTATGTGGTGGGAATTAAAGAAGAATACACACGATTCTTGTATTATATTTTATATATGGAATAATGTAAACTTGTCAATTATAAAGCTATTATCAGTCACCGTGGAGTACCTAAGCTTATACACCTCTCAATTATAGAAGCAGCAAATCTATTACAACATCATTGTTAACAGTGCAGGTATCATGGTCCTACAGGGGATCCCAGTGAACATACCTACCAACCTTCTAATCCACGATACAACGGTGTAAACATGCGGGACAGAGACCACAAATTGGGCTGCCCCATCTAAGTCGGGACAGTTAGGAGATATGCAGTTATTAGATAACATTTTTGCTACAAACTTGTTATTTACACTAAAACAATCTAACAACAAAAAAGTATCTGTTGCAGGCTCATTGCAGTTTTTTTTTATTGTTTTCTTCTGAAATCAAATATTTGGAAATCCCCCACTAGGAATCCTGTGACTGCCCCTGCTCTGGACTACAGTATTTTCAGTATTTTTTCAATTTGTTTCTGAAACAGGAATTTACATGTTTGTGCTATTTCTCTATGTTCGATGACTATTGTCAGTGGTGTTTAAAGAATATGTGTGCATATAGATCTCATTGAGGGGGTAGGGCATGATGAAGACCTATGTGTCTTCATGCCTTGTCTGTGTGTCATCAAGTTGTATGTTATCATGCCATGCCCCAAGTCGATGCACCTACTTTAGGACTCAAGCACTTTAATAAAGGTTTGCAAAAATGTGTCTAATTAACACCTCACACTTACCAAGAAACATAACTACATTCTGTTTTTTTCAACTACTCCTGTGGAAGCACTCTACACAACCTAATGTATGTTTGTGAGTGTGTGGAAACATGTGTAGAGTCTGCTTAATTTCTAGTTGAATCGCATTTTTCATCAGAATTTCATAAAGTTGCCATTAAAAGATTTTTTACTGTGTTACACAACAAAGTTTTATCGTCACATTTTTTGAAAATTAATAGTAAAGGACACAAATTTACCACTCACAGTAAACATTAAGGGACCGATTTAGAGTTGGAACTAAAAAGTGCATCTGTACACTTAAGTTCGTAATGCTGTATTTTCAGTTTCATGCATCTTAGGGTATGCAAGTTGAAAACTTGAAACCTAGCGTATAGATACATTCATCTCAAAGATACATTAACAAGGAAAATTACACTAGGCCTTTGGGATGTAAATACAAACAACATAAAAGGCTTATGGTAAGAATACGTGCAAGTCAAAAGCAAATGCATCCCTAAAGGACGTGATTGTGACAGAATGGACCACAAATGCCACCCTGTCTGTTGCTGCTGGGAACCGGCTGAGCTTACTTTGCCACCGTTCCCTTTCTTTATCTCAAATGCGCCTGTCAGGCGCGACTCCGCACTGACAGTAGCTGCCGATCGGCATCCCGTTGCCTGGCAACAGGATGCCTTATCACTGCCGGGTTCGGCACGCATGCACCATTACTTTGGCGTCCTGTTGCTAGACAACGGGGAAGCTAGGCTTTTTCCCACACCCCCGTCTATCAGCCATCACCTAGAGAGTATTTATAGGAGGTTCTGGCACCACTAGGGTGCCAACGTTTTGGTCTCACTCCTGCTCCAGCTCTGTTTCATTGTTCCTGCTTCCAGTGTTAATGACCCGGCTATCAGTTTGACCTCTCTTTGGATTTCCCTTTGTACCTTTGTCATCTGTGTGGTTTCCTGTAATCTGGTCTGTCTCTGACTATACTTTGGATCATCCCTTGTACCGCGCCGCCCATTGGTTCCAAACCGGATTGTCTGACTATGCTTCTGTCCACTCATTACTACACTGGTGGCTATCTCGGAGAACCGTGACCTGCGCACCCTCTTGCAGCGAAGCCCAAACTCCCTTGCGGTGGTCCCTGGTGAATACTGGGGGTTCCGTTAGACTCCACACCTCCTTGATTCACTGCGTCAATACCAGCTAGTAATTCCTCTCTGAATGTGACAGCGCCCTTCTAACCACAGACAGAGGGGATTACAAATGCTACCACCACTGAACTCCTTACCACATACAGAACCGGGTTTCTTCTGGGTAACTGTCTTTGAAAGGTCTTTGAAGCAAAATATGGTTTATTAGCTCAAGTAGTCCTAACAAGGACAGTTCACATGCCAGTCTGTGGTACTAGTGATCTTTCCAGACATATAGATGGTACAAGAATGATACATTACATGCTCAAACAGCTCACTTTTTATACAGTTCTGACATGACTCCTGGCAGGGGGTAAACCAGCTCCCTGATCTGAAATGGTTCTGCAACATTTGAGATATTTTTAGTATCAGGATACGATATATGTTTCCCAAGCATGGATTTACATGCAATGCAAAGCTAACAATATTTACACTTATCTATGATATCCTAAAACTTGCTGTGATTTCCTGTATTCTGTTTTAGACACAGAGGAAATCTAACAGCAAGTCTAATTAAACCTTCCTGTGCCTTCAGGTGTGTTGGAAACCCACACATCAAAAGGTCTAATTAACATGAGATTAATATGGGTTCTTTCTTCAGACAGTTGCAGAATTACATATTTCCTACACCCTATTGCTAACTTGAGAATTCCCAAAGAAAAGTTACAAAACCCCAAACAAGTCATTTCCCTACATAACACATCCCAATGTAACATAAGTGCATTTGCAATTAGACATTGGTGCATTTCTACAATAAATTATTTCTACATGATCCAGCCACAAATAAGTTATTTATAAGTGATCCAGCCACAGCGATTGACATTTTTTTCTCTTTACTGTACTGAGTTTACAAGTGAGTAACCTGAATCCCGCCTACACAAGTACATGGGGCCACAAATCATACATCACAGTTTTACATGACACTATTTGACTTAAGTTCAACATTAAATCAGGTCCTAAGAATGCGTTTCAGTGTCAGCCGTCAAACCTGTAAAGTGAAAATTGAACACTCCTAAGTACAGTATGTACACAGTGACCAAATAGGTGCATGTGAGAAAAAATGTGCGCACTATGGGTTCATATTTTTACAGCTCACTTAATGACCATTTGCATCTGTTTTCTGAGCTTTGACCTCTGTAAAAGTACACCAACAGACAGATTAGCAAAGTTGGATTTTTGGCCAAGATATTAAAATAGCCCCCTTAATAGTCCCATTCTCATAATAAAATAGTCTGGATCTTGACCTATTTCAACCTTAATATATCTAACTGGTTCTTTATTTCATTAAAAATATTTAGTTGAAAAGTTATAACAGGTTGATCACCGAGGCATCCACCAATGTCTATCACTCTCCAAGATGATGAATGCCCATGTAAAGGGAGTATCTATGTCTGAGCCTAAGAAATGAACTCTATTTACCTGGGTGCAGTAACACCTACTTATATTTCGTCAACATAACCAGTGACTTGGATATATATGCAATGCATAACAGATTTATTTAGTTGTTATCATAATATTTTCAGATGTTGGTATAAGTGGCATAATTAACATAAAAATGCCCATTGTGAAGATGGGAAAACTGTTTGTCTGTATATTTTCCAGGCAATTATTCACTTTTAACTTTTTTTTAAACTAGAGAGAGATGCTAAAAAATACACTTGCATGCTACATATTAACACATTGTAGATTTAATTTAAGAAAAGAAATGGCATAACATTTATTAGGATTTTCTTATCAACAGCTTCCCAGATGCTACAACTGTCAGTTATGCCATGCCAGTAACTGGTATCATGCCAACTTAATACGACTTGGTTCCACTTGCCACCCTTTCAATTTCCCAGCTGGCCTCAATTTTATAGGGCATATTAGCATTATCAGAGTAATCTTCAAAATATGTTTTGCTTCCTGTTAAATCAGCTTTCATGTTTCATAGAAATACATAATCAAACATGAGGAAGATTAAAAGAGAAAAAAGTAAAATGTCCTTTATAACTAATTGTATGCAATTTTTCAACCATTGTTCTATAAATATTCATTCATCTGCATAATACAGATTACTGTTAATATATCATAATATTTCCATTTCCTTACTCTGCTATTAGAATACAATAATTCTTGTCTTAAACTGAACATTAGCAAAATGTGTGTATGTGTGTGTCTGTCTAATTAAATACATGTATGTACAGAAAAGCAATCACTCCATCCGTCCTCAGAGGTCTTCCCTTCTCTTCTGGTTCGCTCCATTCACCTAACATCAGGGGGGCTGAAAGTGACTTAATTATAGCTTCAGCCATGTCATGAGAAAGTGATGGTACTCATTGATAGAAGGTAGGAAAGTGCATGTCTGCATACTCCTGAAGTCAGTGACCAGTAAGTTATTTAGCATATTCAAAAGCATGTCCAAAGCTAGTATACACCTGCCAGCAATAAAAGCGATTATTATTAGCCCCAAATAAAGATCAGTGGCTCCTTTAGAATTACTGTAGAAATACTGTAGATGCATTATGAGAACAGTGCACAGTAATTGAATATCCAGAATATAAATCAGTAAAATATCCAGTAAATATAACAATACTATAATAACTGCTGGGATATGTAAATTCACTGCAGCTCAAGAGTTCAGAGGTGAGTCTTTCTTTTAATTGGCCACTGTTTGAAGCGTGAGTCAGTATATGGGATTGGTTATGGTGGGAGGAGTTTGAAAACAGTCCCGTTAAAGTACAGACCTACTCCTAAATAGAAATTCCCCTCCCCACTTACCAACCTTGGGAACCTTCCTGATACCTGTGGGCCACAGCAGCCCCTACAGAGAAGATAAATTGAGGCAAGAAAACAAACCAGTTTTCAATCAGAACATGATTAGTGGAGAATATACAGCTCCAGGAAACCCATACTCTAGAAAGAGGGGGCCTCTGCTGCAGCTGCTAAAGGTTGGTGAGCGCAGTGCCCGTATTACAGCAATTTTCAGTGAAGAGAGAATTGGTTAATGGTCTGAATATTTTTTGCATATATAACTTAGGCCCTCCACTGTCAGGTGCCATCATGCACCTGGTGCTGAGAGTGGTGGTACATTTCATGGTTAACACTTTCTAAGCTTTCTCTTGTAAATCTCGGCTAGGTCCACCAGCAATTGACTCAGTAAGCCCCTCCCCACTCACTTACATGTGCTTCAGGAAAAGACCATAAGCCATGTAACATAAAGGCCTCTAATCTGATAGTGGGTGATATATTACAAATTTAATCTCTGATAAGGATAGTAAGGTGGAGATCAGTGTGATAAGATGAATAGAAACAAAATAATAAAAATACACCATATTTGTAGATGAAGATTAACTGAACAAATGGCATAAGGCATTGACATATAATACGACAGTTAATATGACAATATTTGATAACAATTCAATAGAAAAACAATGGTAACAATTGTGAATTGGCAAATCCACAGTTATAATACCCTTAAAGAACTTTTAACTAGGATTTTTAATATATTCTAGGCATCTAGAATGTAGATGTTTATCAATACCATGTCCAAAGTAGAGATGCTCTTAGAACCAAGCCCACCCGAACATCACCAACAAAGATGTTCGTGACCCTTTTAAAAAAGCCAAGTGGCGCAGAGTTTCAAAAACACATGAACACAAACATTGGTGGCGGTTGAAGGACGACAGGTTTCTAAATTAAGGACAAGTTTGTTTTTACCTACCACATATCCTGGCATGGAAAGCAAGGGGATGCTACAAGTGTATTAGCCTAAGGTGGCTTAAAGCCTTAATTAGGCCCTTAAGTAAGCTTATAATGAAATCTTGCACCATGTCTATCATTGCTTTGTTTACCTGAACAATATAATCTTGTGTTAAGCATTAATTAGCTGTTTTCAGATACACTGTATACTAATATTTGTGTTGTATCTGTTATTCAAGGTCATATATGATTCCACTGCTCAGAAGGATAGTGTTTGTGAAAACATTGTGTTCTCGAAAATACTTTTCACATAAGGCACCTTTGTCTTTTATCTACTTAGTTGTTAGAGAATGCAAGATTTTTTTTAAGTTTAGTGGTTTAAAATGCGACTAGCATCTATTGACAGTTTTTCTCAATTAAATGTTGACTTTATACAAATGATTTCAGGCCACACCCTAACCTTATTACTCTATAAATATGTATGCCAAACGTTTCACGGTAGTATTGCAATATTGGTGACAAGTTAACCCGTGCATGATACTCATGCATTCTAGTCAAAATCAAGCTACTTAAGGTGTTAAAAAGGTTCTTGTCATGCATTTGGGCCATAGCCCAGGCCTCAACCACCAACCACTCCCCACTGTCACCCCCGGTAACCACCAACCACTCCCAACTGTCACTTTACCTTCAAGAAATATATATATATATTTTTAAAATCTTTATAAACACTTTTAACAATTAACAAATTAAATTACCAAATTAAAAACATCTTAGTATACCAAATTTCAGCCCTTTCTGAATTTTTTTTACCACACACACTAAGAATTTAGTAGGTCAGTGTATAACTCCGCCCAGCAGGTGGCGCTGCAGCTTGGTTTTATTTTTTCCACACACAGACAGACTAACACACGCCACTAGACATTTATATTATAGATTATAACCTATTGCAATAAATATATTTTATTTATGATTCCTGGTTTGTGAGTAAATAAATTAAGGGTAAAGAGAAGAAAAAACTGCAATAATGCTAATGACTGCAGGACACAATTTTGTTGAAGTTAAAACAGTTTTGTCCCATTTGTTATTGAAATTCCACTTCAGAGTCAGTAGAAAGTGACAAAGTGCAATAACATCCCAAACTTGTTTGGCAGCTTGTTTGTGCCAATGAAACCCTTCTATCTCCACAGGAGCAGCCTCACCTTGACTGTGTTCTGTGAGAAGCAACAGATGGTTTGTTATTTTGAATCAGTACAAATTTCTGAGAACAGAGGGCATGGATGCCTTATACCTTCATTCACACTTCTCCAACTTTTATAACCTCAACTCATTGCTTGATTAATTCGGACATGCTGAAATACATATGTTTAATACTAAATGCAGGTTGTGCTCAGTGGGCCCGAGCCATTAAAGAGAAAAGGCAATAAATGGTGCAAATTTGATCCTGGACAAAACCATGTTACAATGCAAGGGGTGCCAATTAGTTTATTATTTTGCACATAAAGAAAATACTGACTATTGTCATGTATAACACAAATGCTTGGTAACTTTACACTGAAAGTTAAAGTTGATCCAGGACATGCTCTACCCCAACTATATATCTGTCCCCACATTTTATATTTACCACCCCCTCCAGTGCAACATGGTTTTGCCGAGGTGCAAAGTTTCTCCTTTTTTTGCTTTGCTCTCCTTAATGACTCAGGCCCAGTATGCATGCCTTGATGAATCAGGCCCCCAGAATGTAGTGGAGAGTTCACATTGCTGAAGAAACTTCTCAATCACTCATAACTATTTTAATGCTAACTGCTGACAGTAAAAAATTGTTCCAAGTATGTAAAGCATTACAAGTTATGTATTTCCCAGCTCATATTTCAAATGTTTTCTCCCTGGAACACTTTTGTTTTGCTGCCACTCCCTGCTCCCATCACTATAGAGCTCCATAATCCACAATTTCCAGAATCCCATACACCATGGAACTGATTCGGGTCCGATCATCACCTGCACTTAAATCACTACTTTATAAAGCTTCAATACTAAAATTAGCAGCCTCTCAAGATGACAGAAATCATTGATTTCTACTATGTGTAGTATAAAAGGGTATCTAGTAATGGATAATAAATTGCCTGAAAAAATAATCTTGCTGGTTTCAGACACTACAGAGTGACTGAGAACTGGCAAGATGAGCAAACTTTCCCATTCATTTCAATGGAAAATTCACTTCAATTGGTTTTACCAGTGTGTGCTCTACATGCAGAATATTTATTGAAATGTATGGGTGAAGCTTGGGTAAATATATAATTTTAAGAACAAAACATACTCCCCTATATATAAAAAAAATCACATTAGCAACCATAGGTAATTTTGGCAACGTATTACTTCTAAGGATGTACTTTGAAAACACATTTGCTGTGCTCAGCAGAGGTCTGAAGTGTTACATAACTTGAAACTCTTCAAAGATTCATCCTATGCCAAACACAATAAGATCCAGAGGACAAATACTATTTGGATAGAGACTAATATATATATATATATATATATATATATATATATATATATATATATATATATAGTGGCCGGGGAAGGGGTTGTTATCATTATCCTTTATATGTAAGGCACCACAAGATTTCCACAGTAGGCTATACAGGGTTAAACAGTACGGAATAAAAAAATAATAATAACAGGACTCTAAATGTTCCAAGCATAGCTAGTACAGAGAAGATAAAGCAGAAAAATAGATGTAGAGACAGAAGGGAAGAGTGCCCTGCTTGTGAGAGCTTACATTGTAAGGTAAGGGCAAACAACATGCACAATGGGGAGTCAGTGGAGGGGGATCAAGTGCAAGTGGAACTAATAAGGGGATAAGGTAATAGAGTTGAGGAGATCAAACATGGAGAGATGGTTAGGTGGATGGCTGGTAGGCTTTGAGGAACACATGAGTTTTAAGTGCTCGTATGAATGTGTACAGATTAGGGGATATTTGGATAGAAGGTGGGAGGTCATTCTAGTGGAGGGGGGCAGCCCATGAGAAATCTTGAATTCTGGAGTGGCAACACACTTATTAGGCCCATCATGTCAGACACCTGTGGAATGACAAACATTGCATAGGTCTAGCGTAAATTACAGAATTCACTATTACATAGCAGGCCATGAACTTTGTCAAATTTAGGTTATTACCAGTTATATTGTAATGTTCCACAACTAACAGTGTTTTCAAAATAAAAAATTGCAATTAATAGGGAATTCACACCTATGAATCTCTACCCTCAAATGAAACTGTAACTGCAGATGTCCATGGACCACCATATATGCCAGCAGCTTATATCCGTCACCTGCCGGTACAAATTGTCCATAGCTGTGGTGAGTACCTGCAGCTTGGCACGGCAAACACAGCAGCCCTCATATTTTTTAAGTGAATGACTGTTTAATATTCTGTGTACTCAGTTCTCAGCACACGTATGGGCATAGGCACATCACTCACAAATCCCTTCAATACAGTATGTAAGATGTCTCTCACCTTTCAAATATTCTTGGCCATCAACCGTAGCCAGACAGTTAGGGGTGTGACAGTGCCTAGTGATTCATACACAGGCGATCACAGGAGAACACATTTGAATGCCCTATATAGGATCTGGTGAGAATGATTCAGCCCTGAGATTGTGAGGTGCAACATTTTGGGAACTAAATATTTTTTATAGCATAAGTGAGTACAGTGGCCTATGTCAGTCACTTACAGAACATTTAAGTATTGTTACTAATTACTATCCTTACTTCTCTTTAGACCAAAACATATCTGACTATGTGCAGCCAGACCAAGGGGTAAATGTATCAAGCTGAGAGTTTTCCGGTGGGTTTGAAAAGTGGAGATGTTGCCTATAGCACTCAATCAGATTCTAGCTGTCATTTTGTGGAATGTACTAAATAAATGGCAGCTAGAATCTGATTGGTTTTTCAAACCCGCCAGAAATCTCTCAGCTTGATACATTTACCCCCAAGTCTCTCTTTTTTATGTAATGACATTTATACAAGAGTGTGACAATTACTTACATTAAAAGTAGGTCGATAACACACATTGCTTATAGTGAGATGTCTCCATCATTTCAGGAGGGCTGGGGTCAGCATCTTCTACCTCATCAGAAACCGTGGCCTCTTCCACTCATGAAACTCCACTCCTAAGTGCGATGTTATGGAACACCACATACAGAGAAATGTTGCATACTGTCCTTGGCGCAAACATTAAAGTGCCACCAGACTGGTCAAGGCATCTAAACCTTACCTTTAATAGACCAAATGTCCTCTCCACAAACGATCTGCTGGCCATATGCTTTGAGCTGTACGCAACTTCCTGCTCTGTGCGAGTTCAAAATTGGAGTGATGAGCCAATTCAGAAACAGGTATGTATTATCTTCTATGAAGGGTGACAAAAAAGTCAAACAGAAAGAAAGTTACAAAACATACCAAAAATACTTATGGAATATGCCATCATGATATGGTGGGACTGTTATTGACCAAGATCAGAAATTTGCATCTTGGTGCCTAATTATTTACAGCAAGCAAAAGATCCTAAAATTGCTAATTTGCACCTTGGCTTAATCATGTGACATTGGAGAGGTAACTAATTTTAAAATGTGTTTACATCTTTCAATTTGGGTTGAGGCATAACTAAGATCATGTATGTTTGCTAGCTGAGCAACATGCAAAGCTGCCATTATTTCAGCCACTTTCAAAGAAAACCACCAAAAATATAAATCACCACTTGCATCATAACATGTGCAATATTACAGAGTGTTCAGATTTTGCAATAGAGGATAACATACCATTTCTGACTAAGGTGTATAGGAAGGTCTGAATGACAACAAGAGGTTAATGATATATACTGAGGCCCCATCCTTAATTGTCTCAAGGCGAAGGAGTCATAGGAACTCCCCCTCTATACAGCTACCAGGTCACGAATCCGGAGAGACATGTCACACAGCCTGGACAATTATCGAGTGGAAATGCTTCTGAACTAAAAAACTAGAAACATTCCCCCCCAACAGGACAAGGGCTATGTGTCCCATCTACTGCCCCTATGACGTGCAGAAAGTTGGCTATAGTGGCAAACTGCCCATTTAAGGGCACTAGGGACTGCTCATCGAGTTGCAGATTGATGAACTGGCTGAGCCGTGACAGGAGCGCCCTCAGCACAACCTTCAGTACATGACTGAAGGGGACTTAGAACATCCCTGCCATGACAAATTGTGGTTTGAAAGGACCCAGTGGCGCAAATATGCAATACCTTCAACAGTTTGGGTGTCCATGACGACATGAGGTGAGAGCCAATAGCGACGGACTAGCTCAGCATCTGACGTCCAAAAATGGGTGACACATGGCCTAAAGACATTCCTTGGGCTGGCTGACCAGTTGCCTGTTTCAGAGGGGTTGACACCTGTTGCCCTCCTCTTCCAGCACCTCCTCCATGTCCATGAGTGGCTAAATGTAAGAAAGTTGGATGAAGTGGGTGAATAAATATATTTACTCTTGCCTTGCAACCTACATAGTCTGCGTATACACTAAAGGGTTAAAACATACTTGCACCCTACAAGTGGCATAGCAGGCTCATTACATATCTAGGGGAAGAAAATGGAAAAAAAACATAAAAACAGTACTTCAAATATTGACTTAAAACTTTAAAAAAAAAAATGTATACAAAAGAACAAGAAACAATGTGTAAATGTGTATGTATGTTAATACATTGGTATATATCAGTATATAATACATAGCCAAGCTTTGACAAATTATACACACGAAACCCCCTCCCAAAAAAAAACAATGCCAATGTGGGAGATGGTAGACTATCATTAAATGATGTGGGTATCAAGCTGTGGTTGTTCAGAGCTATAAGAGCAGACTTATACTAAATACTGAGATGGTGCACACTGAAGATATGTGAATTTCTGCATGTGCTAGAGTACAAATTGCATGTATGTGCAGGTATACGCCTTCATTGCGCATTCCTTGCAGGTGTATGCCCCTTTCACTCCCGAAGTTGTACACTGTAGTAAATGCCCTTTACGCTCGCAGGCGCACGGAATAGGATTGGTTCGCGAACGCTTTTGTCCAGTTCTAGATATGCGCAGAGTGATTTTGTGTACGATATGCAAAAAAAATTATAAATCGGCAGATACATCCCTACATGAGTCAGGCCATAACACTTTACCCACATTTCTAATATTGAAAATCACTTTTGAGTTTCACTAACTGGAATCTGATGAATCATGAATAAATCTATTCTCTCATGTAAGATGTTTATAAGGGGTTCTATACATGTTTTGAATGTCTTTCCTTGCAATTAAGCAGTATGGAACAAGAGCAAATGGCAATAAGAGCTACATCCACCACTTGGCCTATCACCCCCATGTCCGACACTGAAAAGATGTACTGCGAGTTTCAGGAAATGCTTTTGATTACCTTTGCAAGTAAAACCAGAATTGCATATTCTTTTATGGCAATAAAAATAAGATATTATACCTATTAAAAATAAATAGTGAGTTAGCACCTAATCTGTGAGCTCTTATGATATTATATATTATAAAAGAACAATATTTAATTAGTAGAATGTGTGCCTGTGCAGGTTTTGTATCCCTTGGTTCTGGCTAAAGCCCAGGTTCATAAATTAGATCCCAAGATTTTATTTGAAATATCTATGCAAAGACAAACCCAAGTTCTTTCAGAGGAGATTGAAATTAACGTTTGGAAAATCCAGTCTTGCAGCATCAAGCAATTTTCAAGTGCTCCCCACTATAAATACAAAACTCATTATGTAACCTATTATTGATAACAGAATATTAAAATAAATTAGCTGCATATATATTTTAAAGTTGAATACTTGATGGTGTTTGCCCTTATTTTGTAAAGTTACAAGATATTTTGTTACACTTATTTTGTGAAAGCACACTTATGTGATAATATCAAAATCAAGGGAACAAAAAATAAGATATTAAACACTGATGTTATGGTCAGTGGTGAACAACAGGCGGCCTGGCGAGCCTTCACCTACACCCCCTATTTCTCTGTGCCCTATTCCAACTGATTCATCATCATCATCATTTATTTATTTATTTATTTATATAGCGCCACTAATTCTGCAGCGCTGTACAGAGAACTCACTCACATCAGTCCCTGCCCCATTGGGACTTACAGTCTAAATTCCCTAACACACAGAAACAGAGACAGACTGACACACAGAGACAGGCAGACAGACACATACTAGGGTCAATTTTGTTAGCAGCCAATTAACCTACCAGTATGTTTTTGGAGTGTGGGAGGAAACCGGAGCACCCAGAGGAAATCCACGCAAACATGGGGAGAACATACAAACTCCACACAGATAAGGCCATGGTCGGGAATTGAACTCATGACCCCAGTGCTGTAAGGCTGCTGCCCACTTATTCTCTAGTTTAGACTGAATAGGAGCAGCCAGGTTCTGCATGACGTGACCCTGTCAAAAGGATAAGGCGGAGGAGGGAACGCAGTATATTCTGCACCTCTGTGGGCACTGGCTGTGAAAGTGATACATTTTTAAGCTGTAAATTACCCTGTGAGATAGGAAATGTGGAGAGGTGTGAGCGGGGGCATGTAGGAAGTTCTCAATGACATGTAGGAAACATGTGGGGAGGTTTGAGTGGTAAATGGGTGAGTTTTGGCATACATATGTGATCTGAGGACTTCTTGAAGTCGGAGGGCATATTGGGGCATTTTATGGCAAGCAGGGGTCTAAGTAGATCTGGTGGAATTTTGCAGTAAGTAATTGACATGGGGGGCATTTTATGATGAGTGATGTGTACAGTGCTGAAGTCATTCTGGGGCTGTTTTTTCATTATTGAATTTAAAGTTAATGTAGAGCCAGATTAAGGGGTTGCGTCTCTCCCTCAGGGCCCAGGGGTCAAGTTCTCCAGGTTTGGGCTGGAATTTATGTATCCTGGAGCACTTGTTGTGCAGTGGTTCCTGTGTACTCATTTACACAGGAACCACAGCACAACATCTCATTGTGTGTCTGTCCCCTTACATATATGTGTCTATCCTTCTGCCCATGTGTGTCTCCTTTGTGTATGTGCACCTCTGTCCACTTTTTGTGTCTTTGTGTGTCCATCTTCTTATATGTGTTTCTCTCTGCCCCCAAAACGTTTTGTGTGCATCTGTCTCCACATAATGGTCCTGATTCATTAAGGAGTTAGTTTTCTCCTTGACAAACCATGTTAAAATGCAAGGAGTGCAAATTAGTTTATTGGTTTGCAAATTAGTTAAAGACTGTCTGTTTTTTCATGTAGTACACAAATACTTAATAGCTTATTTGCACACTGAAATATAAAGTTATTTATGTGCCACATGAAAAACAGCCAGTATTTAACTTATGTGCAGTTTAGAAAACTAATTTGCACCCCTTGCATTGTAACATGGTTTTGTCCAGCAACAAAAGTCCAGAAATAATATTCATAAACAAAGTCCTTTACACTTGGCAGAATCAGGGTTCGAGAAATGCAGCGAAGTCAGACTAGCTGTTGGGTCAGGGTACCAGAAAAATCAGGAGTGAGGTTAGGAATAGCCAATGTCAAAAAGCCAGGTAAAGCAGGAACCAGGAATAGCAATAATCCAGAGCTGCACAACATGAGCTGCAAACACAATGATCCAGCAAAGTTTGATTGCCAAGGGTGAGTATTTATAAGCTAGTGATCAGCATACCAATTTACAGCTGAGTGAGGCAGCTCAGCTGCTTCCAGGACACATAATCCCCATAGCGGCCACTGGTGGAGAAAATACAGAACTGCACCTGTAAAGACTGAGTGCAGCAAAAGCATCAGATCATAACACCCAGAGTGAAGTTTTTATATAGAAATAATTAATGAATGTACGTGGATAAGAGATCTTGTTCCTAACAATGTAATCTTGCATTTGTACTTCCTTGCAAAACCAGGCACACCTGCTAATCTCCTCTACATTGCAAGTAATGTCTTCACTATGCCTAACTACCACCTTCAGTAGATGAACTTGTACTCCTCCAAAAAACATTGCTATCTGTCTACACAAACAGCTTTGCACCTTGGCAAAACCATATTGCATTAGAGGGAGATACATTTAAAATGTGGGGACAGATTTATAATTTCAGTGTAAAATTAAACCAATCAAGTATTTGTATGTTACATGAAAAAGCAGCCAGTACTTAACTTATATGCAAAATAATAAACTAGAGATGCTCGGGCTCAGTTTTCAGAAAAATTAGCCCATCCGAACATAGCCGATCCGAGTACTGAGCCCATGGAACTGAAAACGAGGCAGAACGTCATTGTCGCATTGTCGGATCTCGTGAATTTTGAATTCTAGAAGTATCGCCCTCCATAGAGATCCGATGCCATTTCACAGAGATACAGCAGGGGTAGCAGGGTTCTTGGCAGTCTCCAGTGCAGTTGGGCACCATCATAGCTAAAACAGAAAGAGGAAGGGTGGCAGTGTTCTTCAAAGTCTTCAGTGACATTCTACAGAGTTATAGTTAACACAGAAACAGAAGAGGTGGCAGTTTTCAGTGCTGAAAGAGAAATTATAGGCTTGGCAGTGTTCTTCAAAGTCTCTAGTCACATTCTACTGTGCCATAGCTTGCCCAGAAACAGTAGAGGTGGCAGTGTTCTTGCCAGTCTACAGTCTACATGCCATTGCTCATTGTCAGTGCTGAAAAAGAAATAATAGGGCTGGCAGTGTTTTTAAAAGTCTACAGTCACGATGTACTGTGTAATCAAAATGGATTCACATCAGTCCACAGAAGACCAAGCAGCTGCTGGCACCAGCCAGGATGATGGTAATCCCTCTACGTCATCTGCTATAACCTATGTTATAGTGCATAGTGTTTTTAAGTCAGGGAAACAAAAATGTAAAAAAACACTTTTTACCTTGGTAAAGAAAAACACACCTGTAATCAAGGAAATGTTAACTGCAGAAAATAATAAAATTGCTAACATGCCATTCTACACACGCCGTGGCAAGGAAATAATGAGGCCTTCGCCTTTCTATATGAGTGCTAGTTCTGCAACTGTCAGTGTGGCATCCTCTTGTAAGATCAGTCATGATGATGCAAAACCTTGTCATTCTGACTCAAAAAGTGGTGCCCAAATACTTTTACATGTAAAAGCAGAGCTGGAAGAAAACAGTAAGGCATTAGAAGAAACTGTATGTTCAGATTCAGAAATGACACAAATCCCTGAGAAGAGTCTATCCACGAGTGCTATGTGTAAGGCTGACCTTTTTGATACTGTACTCATAAAGATGGCTCCTTTCAGCATTTCTGCAGATGTGTGAATGAGCAGCCCAAGTATGGTCGGTAATACAAAAATTGAGGATGCCACTTTGGATTTGCAACAGGATGAGGGGGATATTTGTGTAGCTGACGAGGGCGCTGATGATGATGATGTTGTTTGTGTAAGTCCTGCATTAGTGGAAGCAGTTCTTGCCAGTGATAAGAAGAAGGCCATTGTCATGCCTGGACATAAGACCAAAAATAAACCTCTTATGTGGGGAATTTTTTTTACCGAAATCCTGACAACAGTTGTCTAGCCATTTGTAGCATTTGTACACCAATGTCAGTAGAGGTAGGGACCTTAACCAGCTTGGAACCTTATCCATATTACGCCATTTGAAGCAGGATCATGGCAAGCTGTTGGGAAAATCTGAAACTTATGCTAAAAAATAACAAGCAGTCCAGCATCAGCTAGGTCCCTTTTCTCCGCTAGATCCCATGACTTGCAATCTTCAACCACAACACCTTCCTCAACAATATCCTCAGTAGCAATCGGAGTTGGAGTTGCTAAGGCTAGATGACTCCTCCACTATCCAGGATAGCTCAGAAGAATTCTTGATTGTTAAGCTAGGTACACACTACAGGGTTTTTGTCCAATAACCGGCTCAATCAGCCGACATACGACCGCTCGTTTGAAAGTCGGGTCAGTGTGTGTAGAGACACAATGGTCGAAAGTCTGCCCGAATGGATGATTGTCACCTGATTTGGTTGGTTGCACTGTTCAATATTTTCGTTCCAATCTCTTTTCCGTTGTGTAGTGTGTATAAACTTCCGACCGATCCACGACAATCCTCCGATACTTCCTCGACCTGGGGGGCATGTGTATATAAATTTGTGATGCCTGTACCAGTCCCACGTGGTGCGGTATCCACACATCACAGAATTGTGTTTTGTATAGATGTGTATTGCACCTGTCTGGCTGCAGACCATTACACTTGTATAAAGCACGTGTGTTATTACCCTTTGCATCTATGTTGGGAATCTATTCATATTTACCCTTTATAAACTTATACCTTTATAAACTATTAAACTTAAAGTCATATTAAGCTTTATTAACTGATATTTGTAAAATACCCAGAATAAACCACACAGTGTTCATGCAACAGTTTTATTGCAGGAAAATAAGTAAAACAATTTGTATTGCAGAATATGACAAGTGAAAAAAATAGTATTACACTTTAAAGGTACTACTGGTTTGTGGCAGAACAGTTCCAAACACCATACACATTTCAACAAAATTGTTCTCAAGGTTTTTAATTTTTTTCTTGATGCTGCTTGGGTTTCTATTCCCTTTGATTTCTTTACCTACGAAACAAGGAAATAAAAAATGTTTACCATTAAACTTCTATATCTGTAATTTATATCCAACACCAGAAATACTCTCATTTGCTCACCTCGCACACTGCTCGCGATCAGTTTATGTTGTGGCCCCTGTGGCGCGATTGCAATAATAGCGGGCTTAACCTCCATATATTCTGGAAAACAGGCGCCATTTTGGTTAATTATAACGGTACAGGTATGTGACCAAAGCATTTAGTTGTCTTTACATGTTCACTGAAATACCTTTGTGTATAACTTCTTTCATATCTAGGGATTCAACATCAATTTTTTCTTGTTTGATAACAGGTGTTACATTAGTGGTATCTGGTATGTGAATAGGCCTTCTCACTGTTAATTGTTTCTTTCTGACAAAAAAAAAATCTATGTTACAAATTAGGTGTTTAGATTGCTTCATGTGAAACTAGATTAAAATAAAGTCCTTCAAACATGTACACTACATGTGCTACTCACCTTTTATAATGTTGTAGTCCTACTGGTCCAGTACTTTTACCATCATCTCCACCTCTCTTGGGCTCATTGGCTTTGCTCTTTGCTCTTCTTGAGCATCTCCATCCCCCACCTTAACTTTTTCAAAATTCTCTGACTCTCTCCTTCTCCATAGCTGCAACCCCCACTGACACTTTCTCCTCACCTGCAACCCCCACTGACACCTTCTCCTCACTCGCCATCTTTTCACGCTCCTCTGCGTCAGACAGGCCCCTAGCATTTTATACACTCAGACATGGGCGTTCGTTTCCGCTGTGGACCAATCAGCAATGATGCCAGCAGAGAATGGAGCATTCCATTACATACAAAGGGATTTTATTATTAGGGAATAATTATTAAATTGCACTTTACCAGTTAAATGTTTTTTCTTAATTTTATGTATGGTAATAAACTTCCATTTTATAGGAAAGAATGAAGAGACAGTGTTGCCTTCTCTTTTTATGCAGCTTTGGGTGTTAACTATAGTGAAAGCTCTGCCACTTTATGCTAATTACTTTGGTATATCATTACATGCCCCGCAAATGATGCTTCAGTGTGTACGAAATTAAAATTATTGTTCACGACAAAATGGCTGTAAAAAGTCGCTAACGGGACGGCCGCTCTTCCCTTTATCTTCTAAAACAAGGCTAGTGTGTATGCAGTTTATGGACCGAGCGATCGGACCATCGATCGGATATAAAATCGATCGTCATAAAAAGTTGGTGGAAAATTCTGTAGTGTGTACCCAGCATAAGTCGTGCTGCTGCTGCTGTGTGTGGATCTTCATCCCAGAAGCAGACCAAGAAGAAAACTACTGGTAGTTTACAACAATTGAGTGTTAAACAATCGTTTGCAAGAGGAAGCAAGTATGAAAGCTGGTAACCAGTCGCAAAGCGGATCACAGACGCCATGGCAACTATGCTAAAATTCTATCACTACACCATTTTTCTAGAAAAGCTATTACTCACCTGTACAAGAAAGTTCGCAAAATTGTTATTATTGGGCTACAAAATGCCATTCTACCCACTGTACACTTAACCACAGATATGTGGACAAGCGGAACTGGGCAAACTAAAGATTATATGACTGTGACAGCCCACTGAGTTGGTGATTCGCCTTCATCAGGAGGAACAGCATTTTTCAGAGGCAGGCTACTCACCGGCTTCACTAAGAGGCATACAGCTGCCATTCTGTTAGAAAGACTAAAGGGATGTCATTCATATATGGCTTATCCCGCTTGGACTCTCAAGATATGTCATTTCTGATAACGCCACCAATATTGTGAGAGCATTACAGCTGGGTGAATTCCATAACATTCCGTGTTTTGCTCGCACAATAAACTTGGTGGTACAGAGCTTTTTGAAAAATGAAAGGGACATGCAGGACATGCCATCTGTGGCCCGTAAAATATCTGGATATTCCGGGATTCGGAAACAGCATGTAGGAGATTGCATCAGCTTCAAGAACAATTTAATTTGCCCTGCCACCAACTGAAACAAGAGGTGGTAACAAGGTGGAATTGCATCATGTATATGCTTCTGAGGATGGAGGAACAGCAAAAAGCTATCCACACTTACTCCACAAGCCATGACATTGGGAAAGGAGGGGGAGTGTTCTTTACTTAAGCGCAGTGGAGAATACTTTCCGTGTTGTGCAAGGTGCTGAAACCATTCGAGGTAGTCATCTGTGAAGTGAGTTCAAACACTGCTAGCTTGAGCCAAGTTATTCCCTTAATTAGACTTTTGGAAAAGCAGCTTGAGAAACTGAAGGAGATGAAAGAAAGCAATTACACTAAGTATGTTGGACTTGCAGATCAAGTACTTTATTTGCTTCGCCAGGATCCAAGAGTTATCAAAATCTTGAAATCAGATCACTACATTTTGGTGACTGTACTTGATCCTAGGTTTCAGAGCTATGTCTTCTCTTTGTTTCCAACTGGCCCAGATTTCAAGAGATGCAAGGAGCTCCTGGTGAGCAAAATGACAGCTCAAGTGTTATGTGACAGAAAGGCATCTCCTCCTTCATTTTCTCAGTCAACTACTGCTACAAAAAAAACGTAGCTTTCTTAAGAGACCCAGGGGTGATGCAGATAACTCAGCACAGCATTTTGATATCTGCTCTGGACTAAAAGAATTGACAGAAATCTGTGACACCTCTGCTGTAACTCCACCTGATCCTACTATCAACATCCAAATGATGGTGGAGACCCATGTACCAACTGGCTTTGCAATACCTAAGCTAACCACCCTCCAGTGTGTACCTGGAAAGAGTTTTCAGCACAGCCGGGAACCTTGTCAGCGATCGGTGTAGGAGGCTACTTCCTCAAAATGTGGAAAAGATTGTGTTCATCAAAATAAACTGCAATTTCCACGAAGAAGGCCTTTATCACCAATTGCATCAAAGTACAGAGACTTCTGTAATGGTGGATTCCAACCGGGATGAATTAATAATGTGTGATGATGATGTACACACTGATGAGGATGAGGCTGAGGATGATGACAGCAACATCTTTCCACAGTACAGTTCATTAACAGCACTGTTAGATTGTTTTGTGGGGACCCAAACAAACCAAGCACATCAGCCACTAAAGTGGCACTCCTTTTCGCTGAACTGCTTGGTTTGTTAAAGTTTGTATGTCCTTTTGAAGATCCAACATAATGGCGCATGGGAGGGCCCAAGGACAATTCTATCTTGCACCACTTTTCCGTTCAGCTGTGTGCCAATGTTAATTATATGTGCTATATACTGTTGTGTGCTCTGCAAAACTTAACATGTGCCAAGACACCCATTGATGATGCAGATGACTCAGCACAACATTTTGACATCTGGCCTGGTCTTCTGTAAAAATAAATTGGCAAAACTTAGGAACACCTCTGCCATAACTCCACCTGCTCATACTATCAACATCCAAATAATGCTGGAGTATTATTATTATTATTATTATTTTTGGTATAAAGACAACAGTTTTATTAACAAAGAACAATGTTGCTTGCAGAAGTAAAGTAAGCGTGGATGTCTAAATAGACGTGTATATATATTACTCAAACCTTCCACTTTGCTGCTGTTTCATTAGAATTTCACGAAGTGTTTGTAATCTGCACTTTACGTCAAAGGTACCTAGCTATATTTAAATTTTTGGGGGATTGGGGCCGATTCGAAGCTCAGTGATGACCTTGCTTTTTGCTGTGAATGTCAATGGCTCTTTTTAGTGGATTGTCTGGAACAAGATCTGATATACTCATGTAAGAATGATCACAGCCAAATTTTAGAAACCTGGCGGATTTACCCTTCTGAAGTGTGTTTTCAAACACCCTTTCAATTGCTTCTCTCTCATACATGTGACCACATATTTTAGTTTTGACTGGGTTCACCATCTCCAACTGTGTTATAGGACAAGTGAAATTCGCAGTGCTCTGGAAGACTGTGATCTCCTCGTCTTTATCTTCCAAAGCTTTGTCTCCAGCGGCCGGTGACACCCCCATTTGTTTTCTCAGGTCTCTTAGCTGTTTCATTAAACTGGACATATTTATCGTCCTGCCTCCTCTGTATTATCCTTCTGAAGCGCAGTGTATCTCATGTACAAGCTCTCTTAAATTCAGAATCTCATCCGGTGGGTCACGTTTTAAATTAAGTACGGTCTCCTCAAATACATCTATATATTGGCTTAAATCGCTGTTCAATGCAGCGTATTCCAACATGATGGATTCCATGCTGCCCACATGTTCCGTGTCACAGGCTGTCTGAAGCAGATCTAATGCCACTCCAGTTGTAACATCCATTCTTGTGTCTACATAAGTTTGGCAGTTCTTCAGGGATGAAAGGGAGGTATCCACAGAGGAGAAAGAGATTAAATATGCAGCACGAGCAGACATGGTTTAAAAATGTAGAATTCATTGACAGCACTGTTGGTGTCAGTGATAAGCCCCTCTAACTACTCCCTTATTTAATATCATACCACATATTGCAACAGTCATACAATATATCAACTCTATTTTGTCAGGTAAATGCTCCTGATCCCCTTTATCTGTCACAAACTGCCGTCTGCGCACTTGTGACTTGGAAGCTTACTGTAAGAGAACACACAGGATTTCAGCCCAAATCTCACACTCACCTCTTTTTCAAAGGCTACAGATTTACTGGTCCCTTTCCCAACACAGACACCTCTCCACAAATCGTCTCCAGCTACGTATAAGACCTGTATCAAATTGTCTTAATTATCCAATTGTGCACACTCGGTGCTCTGGTAGCTAAACAGTTAACCCTTCACACTCTGGTATCTAAAGAGTTAACCCAGCCAAGCAATTTCTCTTTTCTACACAGGCAATGGATTCATTTAGAATAATAAGGACATAACTACTAAATTGTTAGATTGAATGTACAAAAAGTACAATGCTTACAGATAATAAAAAACAATTAGATAAAGATTTAACATACAAATAGAAAATTGCAAACAGTTATAAAGACTAATGGAATGAAAGTACAGAGTATAATTTACGTATAATAATCTGTATGCCTGGGGGTAGCCAGAAAAGATGTCCTTCAATTAGATTGAATCCCAAGAAACTGACATTTTGCCCCTTCACAAAACAGGTTTTTGAGCAAAATGAAATGGGGCGGCCTTCATAGGGGTAGTGTGGATGCTAAAAGGGGGGCAGGGATGTCCCCTGGGTGTCAACTATAGTTTGCTCAAAAATATTTCAGAAGTTTTGACCTTTGGTAACTCTTCAAAGATATATCCCAGAGACAGAACTCCACCTTCAATAAACCAGTCATAATCTCCTGCACATTTAAATACCAAGCATGATGAAATTATAACCATATGACATACCTCTCCCAAGGACATGTGATAGTAGCTGTTCCCTGGTACCGCTATAAGTATAATTCACGACCCAGGTGTGGTTTTTATCCCTCAGTATGGAGTGGCACACAGATTTCCCAAAATATGAAATACGAAGACATTTTCTTTAAAGTTCATATTTCTATATACCTCTATAGACAGCCTTCAAATGTTGCTTTTATCTGCAAGGATATCAATATGTGAACGGCTCCAAAAATTCTATTCAGGTGTCCAAAAAACTAACTTGTGTCAGGATATAGCTCACCGCAGGGGCCTTTGAAGATGCCACAGATGACACTGCTGTCTGCTAACACCGGGATGTGCAAAGCCACCAAATAAACATACAACAGGCCTTCTGACTTTGCATTTTACACCATAGTAGCTAAATTTATCAATGGATTCAGTTGATATATCAAATAAACACTGCAGTAATGATTTAGGCCTTATTCTCCACAATTATGTGATGGGTTAACCCTTATAACTGTAAGTGCTCTATGTTCACGAGAGTTGGACTTAAGGCAGCTAAGGTATTGTTACCTTGTTTTGTGGGGGCCCAAACAAACCAAGCACTTCAGCCACAAAAGTGGCACTCCTTGTCACTGGAGTGCTTGCTTTGTTAAACTGTGCATGTCCTTTTCAATATCTTACATAAGGGTGTCAGGAAGGGCCCAAGGAGAATTCCATCTTGCACCACTTTTCTTTTTTGCCACTGCTGTGTGGCAATGTTTCCTAGATGTGTTATGAATTACCCTGTGATTATGTCGTTGCTCTGTCAGTTAGCATCCAGCCAGCTCGCTGCCGTCTTTGTCTGAAAGTGGATGAAAATAATATTGTGACCTGTGAGGTCGTCAAAATTGACTGGAAATTAGTGTTATTGAGGTTAATATAAATATAGGAACAAAGAAAGAACAAAATTATGTGATTTTAACATGTTTTAGCTATTTTTCTTAACAATACAGACCCAAAACCAAAACCAAAACATGCAGCGCCGGTTTTGCCAAAATCAAAACACGAACTTAATCCAGATCCAAAGCCAAAACCAAAACACAGAGGTCAGTGAACATCTCTATAATAATCTACTTTGCACCCTTGCATTGTAACATGGTTTGTCCAGGATCAAATTTACTCCCTATTTTGCCTTGCTCTCCATAGTGACTCAGGCCCAATGAGTCACGCTTGGGTGTGCACTTGAGCATTGTCGAGTCGGAGAGAAAAGGATGACAACAGACGCAGGCATGAGAGCCCTGTCCACCTTAATATCTTCACCCTAAGTAGTGCTCGTTCACGTCTCTGTACAGTTATAATTTTAATGAAAACGAAATGAGTGACAGAAATTGCTGTGACCCTTTTTAAATGCCAAGTGGACCAGAGTTTCAAAAAGCATGGGATAATAAACATTGGTGGGGTGGGGATGTGAAGCAAGCCAGATTTTAAAATAAAGATGACTTGCTTTTTGATTTTGAATACCGCATATAAGCTTTGCGTGGAAAGCGAGGGGATGCATCAAGCATATGAGCCTAGGATAACCCGAACCCTTAATCAGGCCCTGCTATGAGTTCTGATTTTACTTTGCAATTCTGCAAAATGTCAACATTTTGTGACCAACTGAAGAATGAGGCAAGCATTTTGCCAAACAGTTACGAAATCCTCACTTCTACTTCCAAATACCCTTTTTGTCTGATGTCTGCATGGGCTCCTTGTTAAAACATAACCCTGTGCTAAAGTCCTAAGTTGACCAGTTCATGTCCCAATATGTTACCTACGTAGGATTCAAAGATTTTACAGTGCTATAAATGAACAAAAATATAGCTTATCACAGGTGGGCTACAAATGGATATTTAATGAGCTAGATTTATAGTTAATCGAACATAAAAAGATAATTGGGTACAATTTACTAATAAAATATTTGATACTTTTTCAATATCTTGACACATTTTGCATTTCAAACGTATAGGTTTTTGCTAGAGAAGGCAATTTGTATTTGCACTCTTGACTGGTGTCTGCTTGGCTGAAAATATGGAAATGCCATGCCATGTACATTATGAGAATTGGTATGCATCTCATGTTAAGTATATTACTCAGATAGGTATTGCCAGAAAAAAAGTTTGAACATCTGAAAAATATTTTATATAAATCTATTGGATCCCTGTGAATATTTTTGTAATTCATTATGCAGAAAATTCAATATATGGAGCCATCTGCTTCATCTGCTGTCCAAACCATTTGCAAACAGATATTTTCTTTTACAAGGACAAAATAAATCACATTGAATGGAAAAAAAATGGCTTTGCTAATATTTTCACCTTTTTAACAGCTGCATGAATAATAGTATTTAGCAAGAAAGTAACATTTATAAGACAAATTTATTTTCTCTCTACATAAATAAACTATGACTAACACTTCTGAGTGTTAGCGATTGTGATTTTTCTTTACTGAAATCTAGCTTGTCTAGCTATTCCAACTGGAACATGTAAGCCTAGGCTCTAATGTTTACTGGTTTTCCCAGGAGAGTCTTCAATTTTGCCACTCCAGATTGAGTGCAGGTACTAGCTACCCCCTTCTCTACTCATGCTGTCGGTGAGATGAAAACTGGGAAATCTGCGTTCTGAGGTAAGTTCAACACACGCAATTGTTCAATGTTCCTCTTTAGTGTCACACACCTTGATTTGAAAGTGTTTAATTGCCTTTAAATATGTAATCCCCATTTACTTGGGTGTGTTGTGGTGGGTGTTCCTAATGACTCCTAACTTTTAGCAACCTTTGATCAACCAATAGGTTACCAACCCACAGGTACCTCCTCAGAATCATGTGGTAAAAGTAGTTAATCAGGGTTTCAGAACACTTAAGCAAGTTTAGTCAGTGACACACAAGCAGGAGAGCGTGTCACCAGTATCATAGAGGTGTGATTAGCACCTAGAAAGCAATGTCCATACCAACTCTATCACCATCTCCTCTGCCCTTAAATGACATGTGCACCGCCAACTTGTTTGCATGACATGCAAGGGAAGGTAAGAGAAGTGAGGAGTTTGAACTACTTCCCAACTGTCTTTCAATCCATTTTGGACTATGCAGCTACAATATATTAGAGATGCTCAGGCTTGGTTCCTCGGAAAACGAACACACCCGAACTTAGGGGATCCGAGTACCGAGCCGAGTCGGCTCAGTACTTTCACACTTTTTCGCTTTCCAAAACAAGGCAAAACATCATCGGGACGTTGTTAGATCTCGGAACTCGCGAGGCTTGGAATCTATAAATACCGTTCTCCACGGCAATCTAGCGCCATTTGAGAGAGGGACACAGAAGGGGTAGGAAAGAATGTAGAGCAGTTGGGCAGGCAAACTTGCAGAATTGAAAGAGGAGGGTGGTAGCAGTGTTAAAGAAAGCTCCATTGCTAATTTGTCATTGCTGAAATACAAATATACTAGTCCTTGCAGGCTTTTTTCTAAATTTGCACCAAAAAAGTGTAGGGTTTTATATACACCCAAAGGCAATAGCTCCATTGCTGAATTTGTCAGTGCCCAAGGATAATTCCATCTTGCACCACTTTTCTTTTCTGCCACTGCTGTGTGCCAATGTGTCCTAGATGTGGTAGGAACTGCTGTGTGTTTGAGTCATTGCTCTGTCGCTTACCATCTAGCCAGATCGCTGCAGTATTTATCCAAAAGTGTATGAAAATAATATTGTGACCTGTCAGGTGGTCAAAATCAACTGCAAAATGACTTGAAATTAGTTTTATTGAGGCTAATAATAATGTAGGATCACAAAAAAAGCAAAGTTATGTGATTTTAGCATATTTGAGCAATTTTAAAAAAAAAAAACAGATCCAAAACCAAAACCAAAACATAAAGCTAATCCAGATCCAAAACCACTTCACGGGGGTCAGTGAACATCTCTACAATATATGCTTTAGCCAGCACCATATTAAATTTTATAAGAATAGAAAAATCACAACTCTCAGATCTGATTTTCACCACAGCAGAAATAAATGAAATGGAGGACTTCTTAAAAGGTTGTGCCATTGTCACCCCCTGTTAGATACAAGTACCAAAGGGTAATCTCCAGTTTGAAACAGCCAACATTTTCAGAGAGTAGAAAAATGGACTAATCTCTTAACCCATTCTTTCATCCACACTTTTCTTATATCAACTCTGCACCAGATTGTTAGACTGCAATCAGATGTACTGTTTCGTTAAATCAATGGCATGCTGTTTTTATGCACTGTTAATAATTGTATTGCTGCCCTTTGTAGTCTGAGGTTTCTGGGGGTTGATTCCAGTCACTGATCACTGTTACCCCTACATATTCAGCCTATGTAAGATGCAAAGCTAATGTTTAGTTATCATTTCTTTTATAGTTTGTGTCTGCTACAAGTTTGTGTTGTGATTTAAATCAAATAGTTGTAGAGGAGTTAGAGTTGAAGAGCATGAGAACTAGAGATGGTCACTGACCCCCGTGTTTTGGTTTTGGATTCGGTTTTGGATCTGGATTACCGTCGTGTTTTGGTTTTGGTTTTGCAAAACCGCCATTGCGTGTTTTGGTTTTGGTTTTGGTTTTGTTTGGTTTTGTTTTGCAATTTGTTATAAAAATTACATTTATTGGTGCTAAAATAACATAATTTAGGTATTATTTTGTAGCTACATTATTATTAACCTCAGTAACACTAATTTCCAGTCATTTTTTATTCAATTTTGAACACCTCCTATGTCACAATATGATTTTCATACACTTGAAAAGAAAAATTGTTTCAGTTCTTGCCAGTGATAACAAAAAGGCCATTGTCATGCCTGGGCATAAGACCAAAAATCCACCTCTTAAGTGTGGAATTATTTTTACACGAATCCTGGCAAGAGTTGTCTATCCATTTGTAGCATTTTTAAAGCCACACTCAGTAGAGGTAGGGACCTTAACCATCTGGGATCCTCATCCATGTTTTGTCATTTTTCAGCGAGTTATTGGAAAACTGTTGGGAAAATCAGAAACTTCGGTTAAAAAAAAAATAACAACAAGCATTCCAGCATAATCTACCTCCCTTCTCTCATCTACATCCCAGCACCTGCAGTCTTCCCCCCCAACAATTGGCAGTTAAACAATCCTCTGCAAGAGGAAGCAAGAATGAAACCTGTCACCCAGTCGCAAAGCGGATCACAGACGCCCTGGGTACTATGCTAGTGTTAGATCTGCGTCCAATGTCCACTATTAATACAGTTGGTTTAAGACATTTAATTGAGGTGTTATGTCCCTGTTAGCAAATGTCATCACTATACCATTTTACTAGAAAAGCTAATTCTCTCCTGTACCGGAAAGTTCCTAAAAATGTCATTATTGGGTGACAAAATGGTATTCTACCCACTGTACACTTAACCACAGATATGTGTACAAGCGTAACTGGGCAAACAAAAGATTATATGACTGTGAAAGCCCACTGGGTTGGTCATTCGCCTTCCCCAGCATGGACAGCAGCAGCATGTACCCAGGTACATCACATTTTTGAGAAGTAGGCTACTCTGTGTATCAGCAGCTTCACTAAGAGGCATACAGCTGACAAACTGTTCCAAAAACTAAGGGATGTCATTGAAAGATGGCTAATGCTGCTTGGAGTCTCCTGAGGATATGTCATTTCTGATTACGACCCCAATATTGGTCCAGCATTACAGCGGGGCTGAATTCCATCACATTTCCTGTTTTGCACACACTATCAACTTGGTGTTACAGAACTTTTGAAAAATGACATGCAGGAGATGCTGTTTGTGTCCATAAACATTTAGGGTCAATTTGTGGTTTCTGCAACAGCATGTAGGAGAATACAGCAGCTGCAAGAAGACTAGCATTTGAGGGGAATATACTTTAGTCCAGCGAAGTAGTTACCTGTGAAGAAAGTGCAGACATGGTTAGCTTAAGTCAAGTGATTGCCTTAATAATAGATTTTGAAAAGGTGCTACATAAAATTATAGTGTGCAATAAAACAAAGTAAATGTGCTAACTATATTTTAATTGTAGATGAAATACTTAATTTTCTTTGCAAGGATCCCAGACTTATCAACATCTTGTTGGGACGTCTTCTCCTTCAGTTTCTCTGGCAACTGCTTGTAGTAAAAGAAATTGCTTTCCCAAGACACCCAGTGGTGATGCAGATGAGTCCGCTAAACATTTTGATATTTGCTGTGCTGTAAAAGAATTGCCCAAAAACCGTGACAGCTCTGCCCTAAAATCAACTAGTCATTCCCTTTGGAAGGCCATTATCAGCAATTACATCATACTACACAGACTTCTATGATATTGGGATATTGGGATGAATTAGTATTGTTGGAGGAAGATTATCACTAAACCCTGCCACCTCTCCAGTTTCGCAGTGAGCTATGGTACAATAAAATGTAACTGCAGATTTAGACCAAGACTGTCAGCCCTATTATTTCTATTTCAGCAATTACAATTAGCAATGGAGCAATGGAGCTCTTCTCTTTGGGTGTTACCTATATAACGCAGCACAATTTGCCTGCAAATTCTACAGACAAGCCTGCTTGTCTTCCTCTCCATCAATGACTCTTAGCAATTGAGCACTCGTCTTTGGGTGTATATTACACCCAAACATTATTAGTGAAAATTATGAAAAATACAGTTTAATCCCTGATAGGCCCTCCACCATCCTTTGCATGTTAATAGTAGGATTGGTTGGAATTATGGTCAAGGTCACACATTTTTTTGACAAATCCTTCAAACCAGCCCAGATGTCAAACTGTTGTGGTCTGCCCCCTGCGTCATCCCTGCTTGTGTTTGGAAAGTGCATATTGGTGCCAGAACCTCACATGCCAGAACTGCTCCCACTGGTGCCACACTGCTGCAGGACTTACACAATCAACCGCATCCTCATCGTCGGATACAAAATCTCCCCCCACATCCTCTTCTAAAGACAAAGTGTCATCCTCACTTGGTGTATCACCGGCTACACTCGGGCTGTTCAGGCACACATCAGCAGAACTGCTGAAAGGGCCCTTCTTTATGGGTAGACTAACAGAATGGTCACGATTAGACATCCCACTGTTGCATGGACTCTCCACAGGGATTGTTGTCATTTGTGAATCAGAGCAAATATTCTCCTGTAATGCCTCACTGTTATCTTGCAGCTCGGCTTTGACGCGTAACAGTAGTTGTGCACCAATTGTAGGCTGGGTAACTTTTTGGGATCTGCCACTAATAGCCAAAGGTGAAGGCCTCATTCTCTCTTTGCCACTGCGTGTGTAGAATGGCATGCTTGCAATTTTTTTTTTATCGTCACTTAACTTTTGCTCAGTTACACTTCTTTTTCGCTTCAATACAGTAAAAAATTTTTTGGTTTTTGTTTTTTGCACTAATTTGAAAACACTCTGTTGTTTGACATCGCCTTGGCCAGATGACGTACTGGGAACACTAACATCAGGACTGGTGACAGAACCTGGTTGCTCATTTAGATCATATGTGGACTGCTTTGAATCCATTCTGAGCGCAAACCACTGGGGAGTGCTAAAAATTATTTAGTAGATTCTGCTGACAGTTATGACTTTTGACAGCCAGAAATATTAATGCACAATTAGGGAGGACACCCCAAAAACACTGAGGAGTGCTAAAAATTATTTAGTAGATACTGCTGACAGATATGACTTTTGACAGCCAGAAATATTAATGCACAATTAGGGAGGACACCCCAAAAACACTGAGGAGTGCTAAAAATTATTTAGTAGATACTGCTGACAGATATGACTTTTGACAGCCAGAAATATTAATGCACAATTAGGGAGGACACCCCAAAAGCACTGAGGAGTGCTAAAAATTATTTAGTAGATTCTGCTGACAGTTATGACTTTTGACAGCCAGAAATATTAATGCACAATTAGGGAGGACACCCCAAAAGCACTGAGGAGTGCTAAAAATTATTTAGTAGATACTGCTGACAGATATGACTTTTGACAGCCAGAAATATTAATGCACAATTAGGGAGGACACCCCAAAAGCACTGAGGAGTGCTACAAATTATTTAGTAGATACTGCTGACAGAAATGACTTTTGACAGCCAGAAATATTAATGCACAATTATGGGGGACACCCCAAAAGCGCTGGGGAGTGCCAAATATGAAGAAAAAATAATAAACCTCTATCCTCCTCTCTGCACTAGCGATTTTGGTTAGAGCAATTGCAAGAACAATATTGTATTCTCTGTCCCTGCTCTAATTAGCCTATGACTACACCCTGCTCTCTCCCTCTGTCAAATGGCGATGGATTGCTGTGGAGGCGTGTATTTATAAAGTTGAAGTATCGCGAGAACCGAGTCCCGAGATCCGACGACGTCACAATGACGTTCGGCCTCGATTTGGATTCGGAATGGGTGGGAGAGTACCGAGCTGCTCAGCTCGGTACTCGGATACCCAAAGTTCGGGTGGGTTCGGTTCTCGGAGAACCGGACCCGCCCATCTCTAATGAGAACACTCTACATGGAAACAGTGCTACAGGAGGACAACATACAATGCTCTCCTGTGAATTCCTGCTACCTTCCACCCATGCACCTTTGTGCACTGTCTGGACAGGCCCTATTGAACTGTTTGCAAACAATACTTACTAAACCTGCATTATCACTCCTCACATCAGCTCATTTTCTGTTATTCTTTCCCTTTTCTCCTGCATGATCACTTTTTTGTTTAAAAAAAAAAAACACCAAAACAAAATGTTGTATTTATTGAACAAACATATGCATATATAATAACAATGTACATTTGAAAAACAAACAACAGGATTTCCTTGTTTTCATTTTATCACAAAACTGGGGAGGGGAAAATGGGGCACAGGTCACAATTCAAAATCTATTACAACTACAATTTATATCAAATACAAAACTGCAGTACCCTGGATAGTATAAAACATCAAAATAGAATGAGGTAGCTTACATTTCATGAATGTTCCCAGTCAATATGACTTTAAAAAATGACCCAAAAGCAGCTACAACGTTGTGCATGACCACTGTTTACCACACTACCCCTGTCACTCCTGCTTAGCGAACTCTTTATTTACATCCACCACTCCTCTGCCCTGTGCTGTTTGACTCAGCTTCCCTTTTCCAAATCCTCTGCTATCATCCCTCTAATATCTTCTTTTTTCTCATCACCCCGCCATGCACACATTTTTTCCACCCTTCTCACACTTAACTCAAACTCTCTTCTCTCTAACATCTCAGCTCTACTCTTCCCTTCATTACTCCCCCTGCCACTAGTTACAAATACTCTGCTTCCTGTAACATTATTACTGCCTAGCCTACACCAACTTGAACTACCCTCCCATCTTTCTACTTGGTCCTCTTCATCACCCATCATCTCCTCATTTTCGCTAAAGACATTTTCTCCAGTTCTGAATCCCACAAAATCCCCACTATCCGCCCACATTCTTCCTTCCACCATAAAATTTCCCACCCACCACGTAGCTCCAAAATTTAAATCTCATACTTATCTTTCAACTTTCCCCTTTTAACATTATTCTCATCTCTCCACTCTCTACAAAACCCTTTCTGTCAGAAAGTATGGACTTTATATGGCAAATATCGTAAAAAATTTTTTTGCTGGATTCCAATGGGAAGAACAGTGTTCCAGGTTGAATGAGGTTCTTACGGTTTCAAAGAGTTAATGACTCATGAATGCAAAATTTATTGTGAAGTTTACCTTTATTTTCCCAATAAACATAACATAAAAGAAAAAGTAAATCAAATACTTAGCTTCCAATATGTTCAAGTAACAGTCAATTTCCAGGATCCTTCTTTCACACGAAAGCTGGAAAAACAATAGGCACCTTTCTTCATCATCGTCCAGTCATGAGCCCAGGCTCTCTCTGGCTGCATTCCAGTTTTATACTCAGAGAACAAAGGGTCTTGGGATCAACATACATATAAGAATATGAATATGTTCTCAGACTCTCTATTGGTACATTACTGATAAAAAAGATACATTGTTTGCACATGAGCAGAAGCATCTGAAAAAGAGCGATGGCATAATATATGTGGGGATGTCTCGGCCGGCCAAGCCTTTGATCAGATAAGCATTTTACATTACACACAGAAAAGTATGAATACATCAAAATAGAACTCAGTGGCCATTTTGATAGGCCTGTTACAAACAGTTTGAGTGAAAAAGGTATACTGGGTGAGTCTGGGGACTTATGTTATAGCAAAGACTAGCCATGGAGAATATTCAACTGAGAGGCAAGAGTTATGAGGTAGACATTTGAAAGCCAGGGGTCAAAACCACTAAGGCAGTTAGGATTAGAGATGAGCGGGCTCGGATTTCGCTAATCCGAGCCCACCCGAACAGTGCGGATCCGACGGGATCCAAGCACTGTTCGGGAACTTCCGGGTGCCAAATGAAGCAAAACCAAGGCTATGACATCCAAGTCTCGCGTCGGATCTCGCGAGACTCGGATCTCATAAATGCCCCGCTCGCGGCCGCCATCTTCATTCTCCCTGTGGTTAGTGAAGAGGGAGGTTGATGTGCTCTGTCCTGCTGAGTGCATTAGTACTTTGTCCAGTGCTCTGTCCTGCTGATTCCAGTGGAGCTTTGGCCAGTGTCTGTGCTGCTGAGTCCAGTGGTGCTTTTGTCCTGTATTTGTTTCTGATAACTCCATAGCAATTTGTTAATCAGCCAAAAATCTTTAAAAAAAACAAAAAAAAACCTCTAAAAAATATTTAAAAAAAAAAATATTAAAAAAATATAAAAAAATAATTGAAAAAGTATAAAAAATATTATAGAGCAATATATGCTTGCAGTCCAAAAAAAGAGGACCGGCCATTTCTATTACTACGTTCATTATTTCTGTAGTTCCAAAAAATAGGAACTGCCAGTTCTATTACTACGTTCATTGTTTCTGTAGTTCCAAAAAATAGGAACTGCCAGTTCTATTACTACGTTCATTGTTTCTGTAGTTCCAAAAAATAGGAACTGCCAGTTCTATTACTACGGTCATTGTTTGTGTAGTTCCAAAAAATAGGAACTGCCAGTTTTATTGCTACATTTATTGTTTCTGTAGTTCCCAAAAAGAGGAACTGTCATTTCTATTACTATGTTCATTATTTCTGTAGTTCCAAAAAATAGGAACTGCCAGTTCTATTACTACGTTCATTGTTTCTGTAGTTCCAAAAAATAGGAACTGCCAGTTCTATTACTACGGTCATTGTTTGTGTAGTTCCAAAAAATAGGAACTGCCATTTCTATTACTACGGTCATTGTTTGTGTAGTTCCCAAAAAGAGGAACTGCCATTTCTATTACTACTGTCATTGTTTGTGTAGTTCCAAAAAATAGGAACTGCCAGTTCTATTACTACGGTCATTGTTTGTGTAGTTCCCAAAAAGAGGAACTGCCATTTCTATTGCTACGTTAATTGTTTGTGCAGTCCCAAAAAAGAGGAACTGCGGCCTTAACAGCTATGTTGGTGTTAGACGTCCATCCGGTGTCCACCATCTGTGCAGTGGAATTTAGACCAGTTGGAGGAGGTAGGAGCAGACATCTGTGCAGTGGAATTCAGACCAGTTAGAGGAGGTATTGTGGCCCCGGTACCAAATTGGGTCCAGATAGCTGCGTATCAGATATTAAACTACATTCAGTGTTGGGGCCAAATCCAAAAATAATTAAAATGCACTGTCATGATTGAAAACAAGAGGTATTGACACGCTAGAACTCTACCCTCTATATGCTGCAGAGGATGGAGGAGCAGCCATATGTGCAGTGGAATTGAGACCAGTTGGAGGAGGTATTGTGGCCCCGGTACCAAATTGGGTACCGGGGCCACTCCACTACGCAGTCCAGATAGCTGCGTATCAGATATTAAACTACATTCAGTGTTGGGGCCAAATCCAAAAATAATTAAAATGCACTGACATGATTTTAGTGCTTTTTATGCTTTTTTTAAAAATAAATCAGAACCCAAAACCCTAAATCAGAACCAAAACCTGTCTTTCCTACATCCACACTCTTTGACTCAGTGACTATTGAGGTTGTGGCGTAGGTTTCCTATGGTCTCCAAATCCATCTTCTCTGCAGTTTCCCAATACACTCTCTTTCCTTCTCCTCCTTTGAAGCTCATACCATATGCCAATTCTTTCCACTCTACCTTCATATTGCTGTCGTATATTGACCCCCCATGCCCAGTTTCCTGATTCTTCTAAAATATTATAACCTTGCTTTCTCTTTTCCTTTCTACTGACATTCCCACTCATATTCTAGGGGATTTCAACATCCCCCCATTGACATCCTTACTGACACTGCTGCCAGTAAACTCCTCATACTTATTTCCATCTATAGTCTCTGCCAGTAGACATCATCTCCCACCCATCGCGATAGATACTCCCTGCACCTCCTTTTCCCCAGCTTCTCCAACTCAGCCTTCCTGCTCTCTGACTACAAAACCCTTTCCTTCTATCTTGCTTCTGGCTCTTCTACCTACACCCACACCCAAACTAGAGCAACTTTTCAACAGCTTGACCCACCTTCTCTACACTCACCTTCTTCTTAACCCTCAATAATCAGGGTTACCGCCCTCTACTCTACATTGAGACTTCACACACTAAAGTAACCAATGAATTATTGGTGGCCCCTCTGACACTTTTGATAGAGTCAGCCCCCTTACTCTTCAGGACACTCTACAATCCCTTGTCCTTTGCAGAATTGTTCTCTCATGATTTACCTCCTACCTTTTCTGAATGCACCTCCAGTGTCTATACAATTGACACATCCTCCCTTTCATTTTCCTTAGTTGTTGGGTTTCTTGAACACTCTATCCTCTGCTACTTGCTTTTCTTTGTTTTGAACTCTCTATCCTCTGCTATTTGCCTTTCTTTGTTTATATTTCTTATCTCATTGAACTAATATGCTGTTTTTACCTCCACTACCACCTCAATGCAGATGACCCACAAATCTGTCTCTCCTCCCCTGACCTCTCTCCTTCTCTTTAATCCCATCCAACTGCCTCTCTGCCATCTGCACCTGGATGTCCCAACGCTACCAAAACATAGCTCATCATCTTGTTGTTTAAACGCATTCTTTAGAAGAGCAAAGTTGAATCTGGTCAGAAAAGCATTAAGGTTTGTAGGCCAGAAAAGTGTGATCTTAAATTTAAAGCATGGAGAGGAAATAGGGAATGTAAGAAATGCATTTTAATAAATATTGTTGCAGAGTGCAAGGCAGCATGATGTGTAGGTGTAAAAAGAAAACAATATGGTTAAATAAGAATTTATTAGGTGATAAGGAAAAAAATAACAACACTTAAATTGTTAAAACTATAATGGGCTGAATTAAATTTTATTATGGAAACACAAGGAATGTAGTAAAGTATGTTAAAGGGAAATCAGATTAGCACAAATGGAATCTTGTATAAGTCTAATCCCAAAACTTTTTGAAGAACATAAACAGCAAGAAAAATAGAACAGATAATATTGGGACACTAAAAGATAAGCTAGGGAAAATATGCGTAAAAGATAAGAGAAAGCCAATATTTTAAAAAAAAAATTATTCCTCTGGTAATCACAAAGTAGAAAAACATTTCAGGAAATAAGTTGTGTAGCAATATTCACAGCATTAAATTATACATATAGGATGAGGTGCAGTTATGTCTAAACAAGATTAATAAAAGAAACATCTGGACCAGATACAAAACATGTCAAAAATAAGTATGTGGACACTCTTTCTAATTAGGGTGTTTGCCTATTTTAGCCACAACCAGCTATGCAATTTCCATAGCCAAACAATAGCAGTAAAATGGGTTTTACTGAAGAGCTCAGTGACTTTCAAAGTGGCACCACCTTACCAGCCACAGACAACTGTAAATGCTGTTATTGTGAAGTGTAAATGTCTAGGAGCAACAACAACACAGCCGCAATGCGATAGCTCACATAACAGAGTGCGTAACAATAATCTGTTCTCAGTTGCCAGGGCCGGACTGGCCATCGGGCTCTTCTGGCAAATGCCAGAAGGGCCGATGGCACCGTGGGCCGGTCCGGCTACCTGCAATCACCATTGTGCTAATTAAATTTAAAAAAAAAAAAAAAAACCTACTTGCGGTGGAGCCGTCATGACGTCACACATCATGACGGCTCTGTGGGCGGGGCCGCGCTTCAGGTTTGCGGCCGCGCGATGTAACATCAGAAAATTATGCGCGGCCGCGTAGGACTGTACCAGAGGGCGCACAGGTTCCCGGAGGCTGCAGAGGTGAGTACATTTTTTTTTTCCACAGCCAAAAGGGGGGGGAAAGAGGACCCGATAATCTCTGAAGGGGGGGGGAAGAGGACCCGATAATCTCTGAAGGGGGGGGGAAAGAGGACCCGATAATCTCTGAAGGGGGGGGAAAGAGGACCCGATAATCTCTGAAGGGGGGGGGGGAAGAGGACCCGATAATCTCTGAAGGGGGGGGGAAAGAGGACCCGATAATCTCTGAAGGGGGGGGGAGAGAGGACAAGACCCAATAATACGTGAAGGGAGGGGGAAGAGGACCTGATAATGTTTGAAGGGGGGGAGGGAGAGGACAGAATCCGATTATCTCTGCCAGGGGGGGGGGTAGGACAGGACCCGATAATATGTGATGGGGGGGGAAGAGGACCCGATAATGTTTGAAGGGGGGGAGGAGTGGGGCTGAAAATGTCTACAGGGTTAATGAAATGTCTTGGGTTAGGGTGGGGCTGAAAATGTCTGAAGGGGGGGGAGAGAGGGGCTGAAAATGTCTACAGGGTTAATGTAATGTCTGCAGGGGTGGGGCTGAAAATGCCTGGAGGGTTAATGAAATGTCTTGGGTTAGGGTGGGGCTGAAAATGTCTGAAGGGGGGAGAGAGGGGCTGAAAATGTCTACAGGGTTAATGAAATGTCTGCAGGGGTGGGGGGGAGAGGGGATGAAAATGTCTGCAGGGTTAATGCAATGTCTTGGGTGGTATTTAAAAAATATGGCAGTTTTGGGGGACATGATATTTTTTTTGTGTGGCAGTTACATGGCTGTTCAACTATCACTATTATATTAAATACCAGTGAGATGGGGCTGGTAGAGGTTAATATTTTATTGACCACAAATGTTCAGATATTGCTTGTATATGCCTGTACAATGGGGTAGTGTTATCGGGCCATAATGGGGTGGTGTTTTTTTTAATTAAAGAACCTAATCATTCTGGATTTGTTAACATTTTGTAATTTAATACATTTTTTGCATTTTCAGTACAGGACTCCAAATTTCCAGAAGTCAGCGAGAAGACAACAAAGCAGCAAGAGAGAAGAGCAAGAACAGGTAAGAGACAACTGTCTAATCAATCTAAATTGAATGCTGGAGAATATTTTAGAATATTTATATTTAGGAATATTCCTATACATTGGGGGGGAGGCGCTGTTGGTGTATTTCCCTACGGTGACTAAAACCCTTAATCAGGCCCTGGGTTTACTGTAGTCATTTTATGTTGTCTCACGCAGTCAGAACAGTACGCTTTTGTAAATGTAGCAAACTGCTTGGTACTTGTTAATCTGTGACTGTGCTCAAATATTTTCAGAATAGGTTTGGTTAGTTCGTGTCCAACTACATGTATCTGACAGTTCTTTCGATTGTTTTTCAAATGTGTTACCCATTTATGCTGAGGATGGTTATTTTAATTTTTTTACTTTTCTTGTGTCCTATTGATATGTCCGTATTAATCTCTGCAATGAAATGTCTTTTTATTATCCGTTATTTTATGATTTTGTTGTGACTGTGTATTCATTTATAATATTAAATGAATTTAACGTTTTGTACATATCCCTGAATGTCTAATTGGCCATCTGTATGTATATGTTGTTGTTTTTTTTATAATCTATTATATGTTTTTTATTAATCATCTTCAGCGCAGTTTGCTTCACCTTTTTTGTTCTATGTGTTGCAAATTCAGATGCTCTGGATTATTTGGATAAATATTATTTTAGCTATTGTCTTCACTTATCAGCCAGTTTTATTTGGTAAACTTGATTTCTAAATATTTTGTGTACATTTTTTTGGTTGAATCTGTTTCAATTCTGGTTTCTCTGGTGGATGGCTAAATTGAACAGATGCAATTTTTTAGTGGATAGGCTGACCGAATGGATTAGAGTGTTAAAATGTATTCTAAAAAAATAGTCAATTTAAATTACTAATATGTTGACAAATCTCATTTAGTCTTGTATTAGTAGTTAATTTATGTAATGTTTGTTACATTTTAGGCTTATTGGTCAGGACAAGTTAAAGTGGTGTATTCTCTTCTTTGTTGAGGTTTTGTAAGCTTTGATTGGATTTTTACTCTTTCTGGTATCTTTGGATTAGTTCAAGGAATGAGTGTTGCAAGGAAAGTCTCTTAGTATTTTATAATATTTTCTGCCATCTACTCACAGTTAAGGTCAGGGCCCCGGAATGAGCTGCAGCATTGTAAATCCTTAGTCTCAGCCCCATGAAAGCGGGGGACCCAGGGCACGTACCCTTGTGACCCCCCTTAATCTGACTCTGTATATCCCACACAAAGGAATAAAATTTTAGCATTTTGGTACAAAAGTAGACTCGCTGATGCACTTAACTTGTTTTCATGAAGGAATCTCCCATCAGTGAAGAGGAGGGACAGCATTATCCCAGAGACAGACAGCAGTCAATATACCTTTCATAAGGCACAGCATAGCATTGAGTGGAGGCATTGGACTGAAAGTTGAGCAAAAATAGAAGAGCATCTAACAAAATTAGTGGCCTTTGCTCCTTTGTCAGGTGAGATATATATATATACACTGTAATCTCACAATTTACACAATTCATTGGTTAATTTATCAACAATATTAAAAATAAACCCAAAATTGTCTCCCTTGAAGAGTTTTTGTACCCTGTTGGAAGAAAGTATGGACTCCAAACCAAAACGAAAAGGTGGAGCTGAAAAAATCAGGGAGAAGAAAAAGAAGACTCTTGAAGCTGATGCCGAAAAATGCGTTAAAATAACTGATATGTTCAGTCGTCATCAACAAGGTCACACTATTCCTGGGAAAACATCCACGGAAGAAAATGTTTCAGAAATGCAAATTGATCAAGAAAGTGAAACTCAGTTATGTATTCCAGAATCCCCAAGCACCAGTCAACAGAAGGAATAGTCAGTTATATCTGTGAATGAGCACCAAATTGCCGCACTAGCGTATGGTCTAGTACCCGAACAAGATGTCAGCATTGTCATGAAGGAATCCTTGCCAGAACAAGAGGGTGAAGAAAGGCAATTTTTTTTGGAAACCAGTAGCTTGCCATGTACACAAGTTTTAGAGTCACAGTCTCCATTCAATTACTTTGTTCGGCCGAAAACAAATCAGCTAGCTTTATTTTTTAGTTATCACCCAAAACAAAACATAAGTGATCATATCATAAAGAAAGCTGTCCTTCGCAAAGATGGATCAATCCGCAAGTGGCTGACATACTGTGAGGTCCAAAACGCTGTATTTTGCTCTGTCTGTCTGGCATTTTCAAAGACTTCTGTAACAAATCCATTCATTGAAGGAATGACAGACAGGAGACATATTCATCAAAGAATTGAAGAACACGAAAAAAGTGTACTGCACAGATCCTGCGCTGAAGCTTACTTTTTGAATGCCAGCAGTGCAGATATCAATAACTTACTGCTTTGCAATCAAATGTCTGTACACAGAGAACAAGTCAAAAAAAGACGTCAGATATTGGAGCGTGTGATAGACATTATAAAAGTGATTGGTAAACGTGGACTTAGCTATAGGGGAAACAAATTTGAGGCTGCATACACTTTAGAGGACATTTCTGTCGATCACGGCAATTTTTTAGAGTTTGTTTTACTGCTCAGCAAGTACGATGCTTGTCTACGAGAACACATCAGCGATTGCATAGCAAAAAGCAAGAAGTTGCATTCAAGAGGAAAGGGCAGAGGGTCGTTTATAACTTTTCTCTCCAAAACAACTCTTAACAAAGTTATAGAAACGATACGACAGCTTATTCAAGAGACTGTGGCAAGTGATGTTAGAGAAGCTGGGATGTTCTCAGTACAAATTGACACCACTCAGGATATCACATCAAAAGAACAGTGTTCAGTAATTGTTCGTTATGTAACAGATCAAATTCATGAGAAGCTCCTTGCAGTGGTAGATTGTGAATCTTCAACTGGAGAATACTTTCTTAACTTGGTAAAGCAAGTTCTACAGAAATGCAAAATAAACATAAATAATTGCACTGGCAGTTGTACTGATGGCACAGCAAACATGCAAGGACAATATAAAGGCTTCTCTACATGGTTGTCAACTGAATCACCACACCAAGTTCATGTCTGGTGTTATGCGCATGTACTGAATTTAGTACTGGCACATACCACAATAGGTGTTGTTGAAAGTGCCTCGTTATTTGCTTTAATTAATTATGTTGCAGTATTTATTCGGGACTCTTTTCAACGCATGAATACATGGCTAAGTGTCAGTCAGGACCCTCACCATCGAAGACTCTCTGTGATTGGTGAAACTCGCTGGTGGTCTAAAGATGCAGCACTTAGAAAAGTATTTGGCTCATTTTCACAACCTGATTCTGCTTTGTACATTGACCTTGTTGTCACATTGGCAAAGATTAAAGAGCACCCAAAATCTAAAGCTGAAGTGCGCCTAAAAGCAAGAACATTTGTGGAATCTCTTCTTAAATACGAGACCATTCTCACAGCTCAAATTTTTCTTCGTATATTTGAATTGACAACACCATTGTCAAAATATCTTCAAACAAGTGGTTTGGATATATTAAAAGCTCATCACATGGTGTCTGGGACACAGGAAAATCTTAGAAAACTTGTAAGAGATTTTGATGGGGTTAAGAACACTGCAGATAATTTTGTAATGTGGGCAAATCACAAGCTGCAAAATCTTGAAGACTGTGACCTTGAAGTACAGACCACTCTACCTCAAAAAAGGTTAAGGAAGAAAAAAAACCATGCCTGGTGAGTCTGCTCAAGATGAAGTTATATGTGATGCTATTACAGCATATAAAATCCAAGTACACAATGTGATCCTTGACATAATCACTGAGAGTATAAATCGACGTTTTCTCGCCAGTGGATCACTGTACGCTGATTATGCTTGTCTGGACCCTAGGAACTTTTTCATCATAAGAGAACAAGGACTTCAGAACACAGCAATGGAAGACTTAAGTAAAGTCTTGATCAAATTTGATGAAAACGCCACAGCAGAAAATTTGCGCTGTGAATTAACTAATCTAGCTTTGCACTGGGAAAAATTAAAGACATCAGCGCTAGAAGAATATACTGTTCGAGTGGCAACAGAAATCCCTGCAGAAGACCAGAGTGAAGAAGGTGGTGACATAGAAATGGAGCTGGTGAATAAGCCATGTGCGACATGTAAGAACTGTGCCATTTGTTGCTATCAAATTCTACGGCGATACAATTTATTAGCAGATGCCTATAATGTGATTGGCCTGGCCTACAAATACATACTGACTCTATCATTCACACAAGTTGCTTGTGAGAGAAGCTTCTCCACCTTGAGGTTTATCAAGAATAGACTGAGGAATACTGTATCCCAGGACCATTTGGATTCTTTCATGCTGATGGCTACAGAAAAAGACATTCTCATGAGTCTTGATGTGGAAGACATAATCGACAGAGTTGCAGAAAGGAGTGAAGTCCTGCGAAGTCAACTCATTCCTTAAAAGCTCGCCATGCAGTGAGTTTTTGCAGTGATTTTAGGGGTTAGCTTTTATATGGGGGGAAATCACAAGGTTAAAAATAAGCTTCAGTTATATGTAAAGGATACAACATTTATATCACTCTTCGCCCACACTGGAGAGATCAGAAGAAATAACTATACTGCTATATAATTCAATACAATGTTGTATCCTTTAGATATTGCATAAGCTTAGTCTTAACATGTGATTTCCCCAAAAAGCTCTTTGAAATTACCTTCAAGTCTTAAAATAATTCAGTCTGTTAAATATACCGAATAAAAGTTACAGCAAAGGTGACAGCAGCCATAAAGGATGTGGAAAGTTAAGTAGCAGAGCCTCTTGTACCTGGTGGAAGGGGTCATGATGGAGGATATGCTGACTTTTGGTTTGTTTACATTGTAGTAAATAGGTAGTTTCATGCAGTTCTGTGCAATATTTATGTTTTACATGTTTTACTTGTTATTTAAAATACTTATTTTATTTACAATTCTTACGTTATTTAAAATAGTTATGTTATTTAAAATTCTTATGTTTATAATTCTTACGTTATTTAAAATAGTTATGTTATTTAAAATTCTTATGTTATTTATAATTCTTACGTTATTTAAAATACTTATGTTATTTAAAAGACTTACGTTTCATGCTGTGGCTTATAGTATGTTATGATTCAATAAATTACTATTGCCATTACGTCTCAAAACAATTACTGTCTTATATGGTTCAGGGGGAAGTAGCATGGAAACATTATACATTGTATTTTAACTATATATTTTAAAAGATTAGGGTTTGGTGCATTTTCATGGTGCTCCAGGTGATTTGCACAACAAGGGAATTGATCAGGGTGGGCAGAGGACAAAGTGTGATACACAAGTTTGTGCTGATGCTTCATGTTGGACTGCATCAGCAACGCCACTTCAGTGTGCAACAATATAGTGCATGGAGCCCACAGCAGGTGGGCATGTGTGCTTTAAATGCCAGGGCTGATTTTTAGTCCCAGTCCGGCCCTGTCAGTTGCGCAATCACTGCTGAGTTACAACTGCCTCTAGAAGCAACATCAGCACAAGATCTGTTAGTCGGGAACTTCATGGATTGTGTTTCCATGGCTAAGCAATCACACACAAGCCTCAGATCACTATGTGCAATGCCAAACATCAACTGAAGAGGTGTAAAGCACACCACCATTGGAAGCCGGAGCAGTGGAAACACGTTCTCTGGAGTGATGAATCACTCTTCACCATCTAGCAGCCTGATGATCAAATCTGGCCTGTAGAACACTTCCTTCCCAACTGTGTACTGCCAACTGTAAAGTTTGATTTAGCAGGAAAAATGGTCTTGGGCTGGTATTCATGGTTTGGCCTGAGCCCCTTAACTGCATAAATTGACATGTGTGTGCTTCCAATTTTGTGGCAACAGTTTGGGGAAGACCCTCTTCTGTATCAGCATGACAATGCTCCTGTGTGCAATGTGAGGTTCATCAAAAAATGGTTTCCTGAGTTTGGGACAGCTTAGCAGAATTGGAACAATACAAAGGACACAGGTTCACTTATGACAATGAGATGTAATAAACATAATGGAAATGGAGTTAAACTTTTTGTCAACTTCTAGGTAGAAATGTAATGAAAGAGGTACCCGTGGAGCATTTTTTAATTAAACTAACATTAGAGGTCATAAATATGACTTTAGTTTGATTCAGATTCAAAATTAAATAACATTTAAGAAACAATACTTTAAGAAATGATTCATGTGTCCCTACAGCCGCATCCATGAATGCCAATCACACTCTTTAAAACACAGTAAGTGCGTTGAGAGTACTCTCTTTCATTGGCGCACAGTATCTGAAGATATTGAAGTTCAATAAGAATAACAGCACTTGAAAGATCGGAAATCTTTAGTGAACCAGCATTCTACTGAATTGAAACAGTATTTCTCTATCGCAGTAGAACAGCTCAATTTTACACTGACAGTCCTGCAAGCATTATTTAACTCTCTCCTTGAAATATAGACTACACTATCCACACTTAAAAGTGAAACCCCTCTGGTACTGTATGGTGACTTTCTTGAGAACCATGATGTAATGTGGTATCTCACTTCCAGTTGCCCTCCGCTTCAGCTCCGGCTATAGTGCGAGTGTGGTGTGAGAGGTTTCCCCCCAGAGCCCATTAAAAGTGGAAATAAAAGAAGGAACTCCCGTGTACTGCGATCTTGCACTCGTAGGTTTATCTTTTTTCTTTAATGGTCACCCAGTGCAGGTGAAACGTGAGCCAATTTCTGGTTCCGCAACAAGCCATTCAGGGATCGCCTCATCACTGCTCCGCAATGGCTATTATATAGCTATCCTTTGCGGTGCAGTGGCAATCTGATGGCAGATAGAGAGACATCCGTGAAGCCCTGGAGAAGAATCTGCATCACGATCAACAAAGAAGATGCTGAAATCAACAGAGAAAACACCAGACAGAAGAAAGAAGCCAGCGGAGACAGGAAAAGAAGAAACAAGGTGGCGACAGACAACACAGAGCGGGAGAGCAGCAGGATCAAGAAAGAAAACTGAAAACTTCATCAAGAAGAACCAGCAAATGGAAACAAAAGAGCTATTACGGCTCCCCCCAGCTGCTGATGAAAGTCAGGTAAGGCCCATTGGGGATCCCTCTTTGAGGCCCACACCTGCACTCTATTTTTCTTACCCTTGGGCACTTGGACCATGAGTCAGCGGTTGTCATAAGGCCCTGGATAATTAGGACTGTTTAGGGAATTGTATGTTCTCTGTGGGCACATTAGTGTAAGTTCAGGCTTAGCCAGTGCAGCAATTTAAATTCAGGCTTTGCCTGTGGTGCAAGTTATGAATCAGGCTTAACCTGTTGCAGCATTTAAATACAGGATCATCCTGTGACAGCATTTAATCCAGGCAGTAGGCGTCTGAGTTAGACCCGGTAACTGGGGGTACCTTGCCACTGTGAGACTGCGCCTGGTCTATCCCCACTGTATTATAGTTAGGTGGCCATTGGGTGGTGGTCCCTTTCACTGTACTTGTTTTCAAAATCTGGTACTGTATTGCGTGTATCTTGGAAAAGTGTATTTTAACTATATAATCCAGAAGTCAGGTCCCCATTGAAGGTAGGCATTTGGTATTTCTTGTCTGCATGTTGTGATTGGTGTTTGGGAACTGTGGGGTTTGAGTTAGGGTAGTACATGACATTTAGTGCTAGCAGTTTATAGTTGCGTGGTATCTGGTCACATAGATTGGTTGTTGGGACCAAGGCACTGTTTGTGTTATTGTAACTAGCACTAGTGTGGGAAGTACATATTAGCCCGGTAGACAGCATTGTGATTTGGCTGTCTTGTGTTGCCCCTATTTCTAGATGACATTCCCTAAAGTGCAGATGACTACCAAGAGGAGGTGGCAATATTGCAGTGAGAACCATCTTTCCTTTTTTTCTCTCTCTCTTGTTGGGGGCACTCACCAGTACATTGGTAAGTAGGGTAGTTGGGCAGGAAACTTCTCTATCCTGAATATCCGTAGTCCCGTGCTTATGCCCAGATGAAATCGAGATGTCAACAATAGGAGTAGAGTGAAGTGTCTCTGCTCCTGGCCATCTGGACACCCCCTTTCCTTCCATTCTGCATCCCAGCCTTTCAATAGTCTGTCTGGTTGCTTCCTAGACCAAGTGGCATGGGGAGCCCTGAAGAGGCCTCCATATGAACGGCAAATGGACCAATTGTGGACAAGGTTGGAACTTTGTGTGCATCTGTCCTTCCCCACAGGCGTTACAGTGGCATCCGCAAACTCAGGTTCCCTGAATACTCAGGTGTTTAAATACAATGAATATGGTCACTAGAGTGTACAGTGCATAGTCAAATAAATATTGGATGGCAAACCATCTCATAGCAAAAAATAAACACTTTTTATTTTCCATTGCCTTCTCCTCCTGCACATATCATAACAGATTCAATGTATAGGTCACAAACGCCAAACTCCTTCACCACAGATCATAGCTGTTACAAGCACAACTTCTCCAAACTCATCCAGCACATAAACTTCAGCAGATGTTAGGCTCTCTAATACTCCAACTGCACATTTCTTGCTTAGTCTATTAAATATAATTACACAGCTGCATACTCGGTGTTGCAGGGGTTCAGTAGTTTCACACTTTATAGTAATGCTAGGCTCACTGTCACAGTAATCAGCACACAATGTGCTTACATTCCAACAAGGATTGAATAATTTCATATTATCCAGGGATTCTCTTTTGCAAAGGTGTTGACCATCTATCACAGGAATCCTATTACTCCAGTCCTATTGATGCTACTGGCCACACTGCACTTGCAATTGTTATACCAATATCCAGGGACCCTTTCCTTCTTAGGAACTATGCTGCAGTGCTGTGCAATTTTGTAACATTAAATCTCAGGCAGAGATTCCAATAGCTAGGACTCTACCGTTTTTAGTTACAGTATCAAACCACAGGGCTCCATGTAATTCTCACTGTGGGGACTCCTTTCCTCCAATGTTGACGATTTTCTAGCTGCAGGGCTTTTGAAAGGGACTCTCTTACAGATGGAACTTCCTCCCCTAATTTTGCTCCTGCTAGCCTGCTGCTTCTGCAGCAACCCCCCCTCCTCATTGTATGGAGGTCTTTACAAGGGGCTCAACACAAGGTCTTATCTCACAGTATATGCGTTTTCCAGCCAAGCACACTCACTTCTACCAGGGGTCTTTCTCTGTTTCCATCCATGCCTCTTTCTCAATGCACTGTGATCCAACGGCTCCCCTCCTTAAGGTCTTTGCTGGTGGGGACTCTCCCCCTCTTGTCCAAGTATAGCTCTCATGCACTCTGGCACCCACAGGCCTTCTCTGGTGCCTCTTCTGCGGTGGGAAGCTTGAAATCCCCCTCTGCCATTGACGCTTTTAACCCCTACGTCTCCACCCCTCTTATGGGCTTTTACTGCAGAGGGCTACTTACTTCCCCTGAATGGGTTACCCGCACTTGCCAGTGATCCAAGACCACTCTCCTACTTCCTGGGTCCTGGCTTACTAAAAATGGCTGCCTCCCATAACAAGGGAAGAGTTTCAGGCAGCCAAGTTTTGTTCCCGTAGCCAGCACTGGTACTTTAGCATCACACGGCTAAGCTTTGTCCCACCCATGATGCCTACTGTTACTAGATAGGGCGGAGCTGCACTAGTATAACGCTAGATGTGATTTACATATTAGCAAGGTAAATGATAATACTGGTTCATAATAACCAACAGATTATCTTTATACATTTCAGTCTTTCTCTGCAAATTTAGCTGGGCTATGTAGTTCTACTGAAATCCTCTTTCCTCAACTACATATATAATTCTCCACTAATATTGCAGCAATTCAATCAGCACTTAAATGAGCTCATGTTTACCTTGTCTTTTCTCTCCATGCCAGCACAGTGAATAAGCAATTGAACACACTGAAACTTAGCTGGCCAGCAGGCCGTGACCTCCTCAAACCACTGTCTGTTTTTCCAACATTCAGATCCACTGGCACTCTGCCTCCACACTAGATATTGTGCTGGGGTCTCAGCCCTTTCTCCAATCTCTCCGCCTCTCTGGGTGTCAAAATGTGCTGCTCTCCCCCATGCAGCCTCCTGTCCTCTTCTTGTCTCTGCTGCTCGTCACTTCCTGCTCCTATTGTCCCATACTTTGCGCTGCTGCTCCACCCCTAGTTCCTCCTTCCTTGTTTCTGTGTACCTATGGGGGAGATGTCGTCTTTAGGAGCCCATCAGTGCATGCACACTCACAAAGCAACACTGGACTACATAGATACTCATTGGTGGGCTCCCAAAAATTTTGTTATTATGTGTTTTTCAGTTATGCCCTTGGTTGTCAGAGGGGTGGTTAATACTTGTTCAAAATATAGATGTTTATGCTTCATCTGTTTCTTTTAAAGCTATGCCATTGTGGCATGTTTTGGCGCATTGCTTATTTTGGATTGTAAGTTGTTGTATTATACTCCTTTTTGAGTTGGACAATGTTTCACCAAGGAAAGAACATAGGGAATTACCCTGTGTGCTCTTGGTAGGTATTGATCTGTGGGTCCCATTGAATTTGTTGGAAAGCAAATGTACAATTTAATGATTGCTGAATTTCACAAAATGGCTGATATGTGAAGCTACACCTGATGACGTCATCAGTCCTGGCCATATACATCGAGTTCTGGAAACTCCATTCCAGTGAGTATTATAGGGATGTGCAAGAATGAAATTGTCCCTCAGGACCACTTGGGTGAACAGTAAAAAGGAACTGTGTTTCTTTTGTCTATTGAACAGACCACAGGCTTGTTTATAATAAGTTTATCAAAGTTGCTGCAGAAAGGGTGATATAATTTCCTATTCTCAAAAATTTTATATGTACGCGGTTACTTCAATGCTAATAAGTAACCTGGTTATCTGTCCACCGTATAGTTCAGGGACTGTGTCCTTTAGTAAATATAGGGAAATGTATTAAGTATAATTGTACTTTAATTGTGCTCTGCTATATGTCCAGAGACTGTGGGCCTGATTCATTAAGGATATCAACTTAAGAAACTTCTTATTTCAGTCTCCTGGACAAAGCCATGTTACAATACAAGGGTTAGTATTAGTATAAATTAGTATTCTGTTTTGCACATAAGTTAAATACTGACTGTTTTTTCATGTAGCACACAAATACTTGATAGCTTATTTGTACACTGAAATTTAAAGTTGATATTTGTGTGCTTCATGAAAAAACAGTCAGTATTTAACTTATGTGCAAAACAGAATACTAATTTATACTAATACTAACCCTTGTATTGTAACATGGCTTTGTCCAGGAGACTGAAATAAGAAGTTTCTTAAGTTAAGATCCTTAATGAATCATGCCCCGTATCACTACCAGCCTGAGACTATATAGCTGTATTCCGGAGTATAACTGCATCTGAGACATCACAATGAAAGCTGGAAATGAGGTATTATCGAGAGACTTTCAATTGACAATCACGGCACTTTCCACTGGAAAGTTATTAAGTTATATTACAGGTCTACATCTATAGGTAGCTCTACCCTGGGACATATGAACACTGGTACCCTTTTCAGGGGTGAACACAATTACCATAAGGGATGTCCCTAATGGGTTGGGCCTACATTGTTGCTTATGCTTATGGTGCATTAGAACACTGTTATTGCAAATATATATATGATAATGCTGTTATTCAATTGCATATCTGCTTGTGCGAATAAATCTCTGTACATGTGTAATTGCCCTACTAGGATACGGTGCTAAGGTCCCCTGCAGTGGGAGAAGGCATGATAAATTAAATTTAACCCTGCTCTTCCATTTAGTGAATGCTCAAGTGACCACAAAGATAGCACTACTGCTCAACCTTGTACACTAGGCACAGAGTATGGGTACAGGATGGCTACATATTGTGCAAACTAAACAAGCAAAACAAGTCAGCTGTAAGCAATTAATATTGTTAAGTCATGACACTCCATTTAACATTTGTTTAGCTACGTATAAATATTCATGTTTGAGTGAATGGCATATTTCTGTTAACAATACAGAAATAATTTGAATACTTTAATGTGGTGGTAGTCTAGGCAGTGTGACATCTTACAGATTTAAATGATTACAAATCCTGCCAGAGTTCTCAGCACAATCATGCAATGTCTCAAAACACAAGTGCACAGCTTGCTACCATTGGTAGCCCACTGATTAAGGCTATTAGTAATGTAGCCTTGCCAAATCAACATAATGATGTGTGCTGGCCTCACATTAGCAAGCAATTGTAAAAAAACAATTAGGTAAAATGATGCTCTCCATGGAAATGGTTTCCTTTAATAAAACATGCCCGGCTAGGAGCAGCATATTTCTAAAATTGTACGAACAGGTAGAGATTTTTAATATAAGGTTACAAAATAAAAGACAGACTGGTAGGTAACCATAATAATGTACACTTTTTCCGGGGGTGCACCTTGAATTTAGCAACTGAATAAAAGTGCAATGTATTTATAGACTTCAAGAATGCACATATGTGAAATTTGGAAAAAGAAAAGCACAAGATGTGCAGACATATGCCAG